>NW_013665957.1:37002-52098 GCF_000517525.1 Limulus polyphemus | reverse complement strand
GCCCTCGTGTAGCTTTGCGCGAAATTCAAAAAAACAAAACAAACATAAGTTAAGCAGAAAAAATTTATATAAAAAATTACTGTTGCTAAAAAAAAACATGTTTTCAGGTTTACTTTTGAATATGTTGTCCTTCATACACTGTGTTAAATCCATATACAGACAGGAGAACCTAATTTAAATTTAAAATGAATATATTTAACTTATACAGTATTTTTCACACATAGGTTGTTTTATTATATATATATATATCTGTGACTTAAAACGTTTTTTTAAACTGAATTTCAGCTGTAAACATAAAGAAACAAATATTAGAAAGTTTAAAAAATATAAGACATTTTTATGCCAATAATTTTTCACTCACGTCTAATTAACCCGCAAAAAATAAATCTATTGTAATTATTCATGATTGGATATAATGATGTTGCGTGTATTTTATAGAGTATTCAAATTATCTTCTCTTTCGGATATATATCATCAAGGCAACTACTCAAGGTTATAAAAATTCTGAACTTCACATCTTTATAAACGTAAGTTGTCCAAAAAAAAAGAGATTAGTTTATAATTTTGTTTGGTGGGCTATCTACAGTATCCATTTCGGGGAATCGACCCCGGATTTTAGCGTTGTAAGTCCGTAAGCTCACCAACAGGAGGACTTCTCTAATTTTCCTCCCGATTTGTAAAACTTGCTGTAAATGAGTGAAATCTAAGTTTGTTTTATTAGTATCTTGACTTTAATTCTAAACAAAATACCTAAAAAAATATTGATTGATATGAAGTAGAAATCAACGTTATATAGTTTGATGACAGTTATTTGCACATGTTATCAACTCCGTTAACAATAAATTTTTAATTCAACCTACAAATAATGACATTACGTAATTACTGAGACATAAAATTCTACGATTTCATTTTTCAGTTCAATTTTTCAAACATCTTCATGTAGGAACTTTATTTTTGTTTCCAAAATGCAATTAATATGAGGTATCCATATCCAAGCCTTTTTCTTTAAAATAGGACCAAAAGCTTAACTTATTATTTTCTTGTAAGATTATGATATGTCTTCTTTTGTTGAATAAACACAAGTTAGGAATGAAATATTTTAATCCAGTAATGGTACAAATGAGGATTATTAATCAGTGATATGTCTTCTTCTGTTGAATAAACACAAGTTAGGAATGAAATATTTTAATCCAGTGATGGTACAGATGAGGATTATTAATCAGTGATATGTCTTCTTCTGTTGAATAAACACAAGTTAGGAATGAAATATTTTAATCCATTAATGGTACAGATGAGGATTATTAATCAGTGATATGTCTTCTTCTGTTGAATAAACATAAGTTAGGAATGAAATATTTTAATACAGTAATGGTACAGATGAGGATTATTAATCAGTGATATGTCTTCTTCTGTTGAATAAACATAAGTTAGGAATGAAATATTTTAATCCATTAATGGTACAGATGAGGATTATTAATCAGAAAATTTTGAATAGACTTTGAAGTTCGTATGGATGGCCTTTCTGAAGTTCATGGACAATGTGTCTTTGGGTGCTTTTAACAGCTGAAAACCGTAATTCATGATTAAATATTTGTCAAATAAGAACGGGCTATTAGAACGTCTTAGCTTTAAAAAAGTCCATCTTCCTTAAAATGGCCGAAAGAATCTGTTTATGTGATATTTTTTATATAAAAGCCATTTATTCATTAAGTTTAAGCTTTTTTGTCTTTATTAGTTATATTCATGGAATGTTCCTTTATATTGAAAACAGCATTCCAGAAGAAACATCTGCCCTTACTAGTAGAAATGAAATTAGAAAGTTATTGATATAGACTTATGACGTGGGGATTGAGGCTTAAAAATATACATTTTACGAGGGTTCTCATTCATATTCAGTTAAATCCGTATACTTTATCCTTATGTTGTGTTTGAGTGTTTTTAACTGTAATTATTCTTCTACCTGTATACTTGCCTAATTAAAGCTCTTTCTATAATAGCTGAAAGCTTGCGTAAGTGAACAACGTACATTGGATGATAACCCATTTAATGTATGTATATATATCTTTGCATAGTCATAATGTATGATGAAATAACGTGCATCTCGTAATATGATAATAATAACGTCACTAGTAGCATTGTAAACTAAGAACTCAATTTCTTTGTCGGAAGGAGTTCGCTATGGTAGACGAGTGCTTCGAAATAACTAATAGCACACAAATCAAGCATATTCTGCATTGCATTGTTCACTGGTTACTTCCTTAAAATAACGAACTCCATTCAAAAACATTCCAATTAAGTTTATACATTTAAAGATTATTTAGAAGTACCCAAAGAAACTAGAACTGCCTTTTGTAAAAAAAAAAAAAAAGTTTAATAAGGATAAGAGGAAATACGTTTTAACGCAATATGATGAAGGTTAAGCATAGTAAGATTACAAAAAACCCGCCTATAAAGGTGGCGAACGATAACTTAGGAACGCTGACAGAGAATTATTTGAAGTCATGTTAAGATAGGTTAGTAGCATCAAATTTAGCTTAGAATATAATATATTATTACCCCAGGGAGTAATCATTGTATGTGGCCTTTTCTTCGCAATCTTCTGTTCTTGGTTTAAGGAAGAAATCCTGTTACATGTAAAACATATTTATATCATATATTACTCTCTAGGGTTGTGCACGTTTTGTTGTTGTTGGTGGTTTTTTATTTTGTTCCCCCGAACATGTTTTATACTTTGTACAGTACGCTAAGCCTTTTTTGAAGGTGAGATAAAGTACACAAACTTTGTATTTAAAACTTCAGACTTCAAGTGCACACTTTTGTAATACTGATTTCTATATGAGCGAACATTAAATAATCTCCAATGAAATTTCCCATGATAAGAATAAACCATTATGCTGCACAGACTATATTAATTTCCTTGACTTTATCTAGCAATATATATATATATACATTTATAACAGCAGTATAGAATAGCGGAATTGGAGAACAATAAAGTAATGTGATATCTTTAAAAATGTAGAAGAAAGTCTAGGTTTTGGGCAGAAAACTGGTTATGAAACGTTATTTTTTCCAAATATTTGTTTTGGTTGTTGCTAAGCGCCAAGCTACACAATAGGCTATATGTACTGTGTCCAGCATTAGTATCGGAAGACGATATTTAGGGTTGTAAGTCTACAGGCTTGCCGCTGAGTTACTAGAGAGCTTTTCAAAAGACAAGTTTAATTGTTTTTTCAAATTGCGTTTATTTTTAATTATTAAATTTTATGGCAACTAATTCAGTGGTGTCATTTCAATTTTTGGAAATTCTAGAGCCTCTACGGGACCCGACATCGCCTGGTGGTTCGGTCGCTTGACTCGCATTCTGAGGGGTTCGAATCCCCGTCCCAGCAAACTTGCTCGTCCTTTCAGCCATGGAGGTGTTATAAAGTGATGGTCAATCCCACTATTCGTTGGTAAAAGAGTAGCCCAAGAGTTGGGTGGTGATGACTAGCTGCCTTCCCTCTAGTCTTTCACTACTAAATTAGGGACAGCAAGCGCAGATAGCCCTCGTGTAGCTTTGTGCGAAATTCAAAACAAAACAAACCAAAGCCTCTACGGACAAGGTAACAAAAGGAACTCAAGACGTAACGTGAAAATTTGTGCAAACTGAATTATATAGAAAAATCTGGTACGGTTTTCCAATTACAATTTTAGTACTCAATATAAACACTTTTATGCTTTCTTACAGATCCATTTAATCCTACGTTACTGTCAAGCGTACAGATCCATTTAATCCTATATTACTGGCAGGCGTACTGAAATAGGCAATGAAACTGGAAATTACTGTTCAAGTTCTTCAGCTTTCCTTCTTATTAAAGAAACAAGATGTATTCTAAATGAAAGAATTTAATTTAATAAGATGCCTGAGATTAGCTCATAAAGTGAGTTATCTTTGTTTGACACTTAAGGTTTATGTCGTAGTTTTCTCAGTTTTCGTACAGTTCATTACGTTGTCGAAATGAAAACATCCAAAATACACATTTTCAGTATAATTCATCGATTTATAGTTCATGGTCTAATTTATTACATAAGAAAGATTTATAATCCAGTGATAAATATTCCAAGAATACACACAGTTAGAAATCAAAATTTACCCTTTTAAAAAGGAGTGAAATTAGCAGTAGCAAAATATGAATTCATCGATTAAAAGATGCAATACATAAAATATAAACTTAACGAGAGACATTTTACAACCATATTTACAAACTCCAAAATAAAAGTGTTTCTTAATTGGGATTTGTTTTGTTTTTCCAGTTTTCTTTTGATTAGAAGATGGAAAAATGAAAGAGGCAAGTTAATTATAAAACAATCCTATAAATTTCTTAGTTATGCACTTATATCCCCGTCCCCACCAAACATGCTCGTGGGGACTTATAATGTGACGGTCAATCCCAATATTCATTGGCAAAAGAGTAGCCCAAGAGTTGGTGGTTGGTGGTGATGACAAGCTGCCTTCTCTCTATCTTACACTCCTAAATTAGGGACGGCTAGCGCAAATAGCCCTCGTTTAGCTTTGCGCGAAATTCAAAACAACAACAGCAACAACATTTTCTGACTTGGCTTTTTTTCACATATAAAATGCTTTTGGTTTGCAAAAAACAAAAATGCAAAATTACAAATCAGTTTTGTTATTATATTAAATAAAAACTTTATTATATCGAACACTCTACTGACTGTAATTATTTGAAGGAGCAAAACGTACAGAAATATAATATGAACAATTGAAACAAATAATATATCTAATTCCACAAAGAAGTTGTTAATAGTACGAAACTACTTAACCTAAGCCTAATGTCCTCGGTAGGACAGCAGTACTCCTTCGGATTTACAATGCTAAAATCAAGGGTTCGATTCCCCTCGGTGGACACAGCAAATAACCCGATGTGGCTTTGCTATAAGAAAACACACACACACACCTAGACCTAATTCTCGTGCTCATCAACTTAATCTTAGGTTATTTAAAGAAACTAAGAAGTGGAAATGTATTGATGGGTTATTTACTAATACCAATATATGTTATCACATTTATGGATTGTGCTCAGGAAATCCGTTAGATCAACTGATGACTTAGTAATAGTAAAGAATAAAATATAAGAGTAAAGGTGTGGTATAACATCTAAGAAAAATTAAAATAAAATGTGTTGATTTGAACTTTATTTTTGAACTAAGAGGGTAAGTAATTGGTTGGAAGAACGAAAACTACCGAAACATCTGTCAGATTTGAGGAAAGATAGCAGATAGAACCTATTTCAGATTTTCAAAATTCTACTCGTATGAGTTGTATCTTTACCGTCAGAAATATTTGTAACCAAATTTATAGTAAACTGCTCAGAAAGAGCCATTTTTTGTTTCATTACAATATATTAAGCTATTATGTTTCCAGCCTTGAAAAAATACTCTGACTTGTAGAAAATAAACGTTAGGCTCGTAATGACTGAGTTTGTGTTATTGCTGGCTTTAATTCAAAATGTTTCTTTACTAAGCTCTCAGACACAAACGTACGGAAAGCTTAATAAGTTTTTGTTTCTAAGGCATAGTTGTATTAAAATTGTTTCCTCATACGTTTGCATGATAGCTCAAAAAAATGAATAATTTTGAAAACAGAAAAACTTTAATATTATGGGCTAAGCATAAGTTTGCGTCTTAAGACTAGAACTGATGTGGCATTAGGTTTTTGTCTCTAGCGTCAGCAGATGAAAAGTTTTTCATAGGTGAAACCGAGACTAATGGGCGATCGTCTTCTTGATGAAGCCGTATATAATACCAGCATGAATTTACATATTTTAAGCCAGCTTTGAGCTCGGCAGTAAATTTGTTCCCCCCATCGTTACGGCACAATTCATTTCCATCAGCATATTTATGTCCCAATGCCTTTAACAAAGTCAGGCTCTTATCCCCATAACATACCGCTGCAATTTCCTCCTTCGCATGACTCTGATACGTTTCCTACTCAAAAACAGATGAGAAAACTTCCCTTAACTTGTTCACTTTTGAAATGACGGCGGAACAACAACTAGTGGTGTTTTGAAATTCACTGCCTTCAACGAAGAGTTCTATCATTTGCATATAGTAATAGTCAGTCTACATGAAAGCAAGCTGTGTGGATCGAACGTGCCATTTTTTTGCAACGTTTTAGAAAACACCAAAACTAGAGAATAATGACGAGAGAAAGCCAAGTAGTTTGAAAGCACAAATCGTCCCCTCTATATATCTTTATTAAGACAAAGAGCTGGTTTTGCGCCTGTTTGAAATTAATCTTATAAATCAAATAAAGTGTGGTAGCTTTAAAGTTAAAATACCGTACTCTTAGTTAATAGGTAAATTTGTTTTGGTTTCAATATTGGCAACTGATGTTAATTTGAAAAACTTCCAAAAAGGAACATTTTTGCACTAATTTATTTAACCACAGGTGTGAACTGAATCGTCCAATTGGACCATTATCTACTTAGTTTATATGCCAATTGTACCTCCTAAATATATTAAATTATATAAGCATAAGGATTCAAATATTTCCAATTAAATCACATTAAACAATTATAATGATGTTAATTTCACTTCTAAAAATACTTACATTTTTGCAAGCATATCTTGTTTTCACTATATTCAAGATAGCAATCTAATTATATGAATTGTAAATACGATAAAAAACTTTTCCAGTATTAATGTCATTGTATATTACCGTTGAGATTATATTAGATAGTCTTGAACAAAGTTAAACATGTTCATAATCTTCACTATCATGAATTAACAACACACAGGCCCCCCAGTGGTACAGCGGTACTGCGGACTTACAACGCTAGAAACCGGGTTTCGATACACGTGGTGGGCAGAGTACAGATAGCCCTTGTGTAGCTTTATGCATAATTAAAACAAACAATCAAACAACACACAGATCTAAATTTTTGTCGTCGAGACACTTTAAATTAGAATAAAAAAAATAAAAATAACTTACGAACACCTAGTGTTACTATGAAAAAAGATTGAAAAAATTGTGTACCTTATTGTGTGGCTATGGAAAATTTCGACCAAACTTGTTACATTGAATTAAATGACCATAAGGACTTTCGCAACGAAGATTTTGATACATTTTATTTTTTAACCATTACTAAAGCTACTGAGATTCAATTTTATAGGCCCGACATGGCCAGGTGGTTAGGGCGCTCGACTCGCAATCAGCTAGTCAACACCACCCACGGTCCAATTCTTGGGCTACTCTTTTACCAATGAATAGTGGGATTGACCGTAACGTGATAACGTCCCTACGGCTGAAAGGGTGAGCATGATCGGAAACGGAAATTCGAACCCACAACCCTTATTTTGCGAGTCGAACGCCCTAATCATCAGGCCATTTGTTGCATGCTGAGAATTAGAACAAAGTGAGCATGTCGAAAAGAGTTGGTTCGTTTCCAAAACAAGATGCTTGTAAAATTGCTGAATTACATAAATGAGAACACTACAGTATAGAAAAACATATTGCTAGACAATGAAATATCAAACACGAACCTCAAATTAATCGCATAATAGTATAAATCAGACACATATACAACTCAGTTCACAGTTCGAGCCCAATTGTAAGTTTTTATATAGATTTACACGGACGTTATATAGAACCGCTAATATAAAAAAAAATAAAAGAAAAAGAAAACTTGATGAAAAACGAAGATAAAACAATCAAAGATGTCAGTGCTCTTGGTACTTGCAGTTTATGTGGCAAAGAATCTTATGAAGAACATGATACATATTTTTAGACTTTACGCTCCCCACTGGTTGAACGGTAAATCTGCAGGCTTACGACTCTAAAATTCGGGCTTTGATACTTGTGGTGGGCAGAACACAGTTAGCCGATTGTATAGCTTTGTGCTTAATGGATAACAACCAAACCAAACTGTAAACTTTATGGTTGTAAATTCAAGAACCATCTCTAAAATGGAACCACTTGGCTAAATTTGGCACTGTTTATTATGAAGTAGATTGGAGGAGACAACCAACGCGCATCTCCAAATTCGAAATATTCAACTTGTAGAAGTAAAGCAGACTCCTTTCAAGCATGTTCAGTTTGCAGTGTTTCATAAGGAAAAGCCTCGATCTTTACAAGACTGCTCCTTGATAACAAAAACAATTTAAAAACTTTGGATTAGATGAAAGTGTTATAAAAAGCAACACATGTAAAACATATGATTAAATTTAAATTTAGTAACAAAATTTATTTCTGTTATTATGTTCATCCAAACAAAAGTACAGTTGTGTACAATATTGCTTACGAAGGAAGCTTTGTTGTAGCACCAATAAATTCTTGGGAAGTAGGTAATGAGAAATCGCTCAGTTGCCCGCCATCTTTTTTTTTTGTGACAGTCTTGGTTTAAAAGAATATCTTTGTTTGATCACTACGCATAGAGAAGGTGGTGAATGTTGAAGAACCTCATGCAGTAAAATGAAGCTTTCTCTAATTTAATGGCTTAAGTCTTTTGCAAGTACAAACTTTATTAACAATAGCTGTGAAGATCCAAAGACAAACTGTCTTTTTTTGCACTTCGGGGGATCATTTTTCACAAGCAAGCGAACAACCTTTCCAAAGATGTTTCATTTTACCCTTCATAGTTATACAATAAATCAAGAGACAATTGATTTACTGATAAAACTTGGATTTGGCGTTAGCTATCTGAACATTGTGAACTTTCACGATGTATAGGTGAAGCAAGAAATTGAAAAGACTGTTCAATCCGCTCTGCACAAATTGTAAAAGGGCATCATAAGACTGTGGTTGTTGTTAATGACGATTTCAAGAATGATGATCTAATTGAAAAAAATTACGTCTCATCGCATTAATATAATTATTGGGCTACAGAGGATATTGCATTAAAATTATTGTCTGAAGATTACCCTCCTCTGTCGATTCCAACTCCAACCGAAATTAAGATGATCTGTATGCTGCAGCATCAGGTCCTTCTATATAAGAGCTTCTAAGTTGATCTCAGATTGATATTGGACCAAAAGATTAAAAAAGGCAGATAAAGTGAGGTATACTCCACGCATTCACGATAACGGTATAGAACATCTAGCATGTGATCAGAAGATTGGTGCATTTGGCGGATTTTATGCAAATATAAAAGAAAGAGGGAGTTAACGTAAACTTTGCTACTTCCTGGTAAACCTGAAGCCACCACACAAACCTATTATTTGCATAACAATAGAGAAAAAAAGTAGCAGCTGCTCTTTTGAAGTTAATGCCCTTCTTCCTATTGGTTGGCGATCATTTTTATGCCTTCTTATACAGCTAAAGAATGAGACTTGAGAAGTTCAAACTTGTATTTCCAATCCTTGACCTACTTCGTGCTCAGTTGCGCTTATCTTTGCCATCAATAAAAGAATTAAAGAATGTGATTGCTGAAGGTGTCTCGGAAAAAAAGCTTTATTAATCAAGCTTCAATACAGCCGAGCACTAGGTATCATTAATTTTGTTTATGAGATCCTCTCAAAACAATTATCCGTAAGGGACAGGATGAGGAATTTCAAATAGCAGCCGATTTCAAGCTATGCTAGAAGTGGTTCAGGATCCTGATAATATTGTTCTAGAAGATCAAATGGAATTTCTTGAAACTCTCGAGTCTAATCAAGAAGCGTTATTATTTGCCAATAAACTGTTTGAAATGGTAGAGAAGGCAGATAATCAGGTGGCAAATTGTTAGATTATCATTATGAATATGATCGAAATTCACCTCATGAATACCTGTAGTTTGAGAAGACAAAAAAAAAGAGATTAAAATAGATTAAAAAAACATCTTTGAAGCTAATACTTCCCTGGATCGCTATATATGATCATTTCAAATATGGGTGGCGGTTAGTAGAGTTCTGGATAAGGATGGATTCACTTCCTAAAGAACATGAATCATTACTTTTTGAGCTATTTTCTCAGTTGATGTCAGGGAATTCCTATTCTAATATCCCACTAGATTTGTGAATTAAATCTAGTTTAAACAAAAAAAAAGAATTATGGATGGTGAGAAATTAATTTTAGAAAATCAAAAAAAAAAAAGACCTCCTTACACATAACTTATGAAGAATGCAAATATTGTGAATTTAGTACTCCAGGAACATGTTCATGCTTTTGCATGTGTAAATTGTACAAAAAGAAAACACAAAATTCCGCTTGGCTAAAGATAAATAACTCGTGGTTTCCGGTTTCCTTCATACAGTAAAGAATGTCATCCAAACAGAAATTCTTCAATACCATCATCCCAAAAAGTCATATGTTCCTTCAGTAAACTATCAGAAAGGAATAATACTCGTAAACTACTATAGGTGGATGCCATGGATAGCAAGGCTACGGTTTAGGTAGTTCTCGTGGTTCAAACGTAGCCTAATTTCCATTTGGATCAGGTGTTTGGCTGTGGAATTACCGAAAAATGTCCTTTTTTTAATCAACACCAATGGAATTATTAGGGAATCGCAGAAAACACAGTCGGTTGAGGGAATGAATCTGATAGACGTGGGAAACTTATAGAGGATCAAAACATCCATGACTGAGGATCGAGAAAGAATGTTGAAAGTTGGAGTAAGACTGGGCCATTAGAATACTCCCATTGATATTCTGTAGATACCGAAAGGTTACAAGAATTGTGCGCGTAAATGTAATGTATCATGATAGCATAATCTATATCAAGAACAATGAACGTGCTAATTAAGCAAATGAACAATGATAATGAGATTCATCGGAGGATCCAAGCATATCTACCATCAAAAGTTTCCGTCAGCAAAGGAAAATCAGCACATTTTTTCAGAAACAGGAAAATAAACGGCATATTCAGACATTTTGAAAAGTTGCATTCCTGTTACTGTGCCAAAATGCTAGTTTCATTTGTGTGTGTGTCTACTATACAGTAATAAATGTTCACGACCGTGTCATTCGTTAGGTGTCTACTATATATATTGGTTAATATTCTCGGCCACATCATTCGTTGTGTGTCTACTACACAGTAATAAATGTTCACGACCGTGTCATTCGTTAGGTGTCTACTATATATATTGGTTAATATTCTCGGCCACATCATTTGTTGTGTGTCTACTGTATACTGATAAATATTCATGACCAAGTCATTCGTTGCGTATCTGTTACATATTGATTGATATTTATGGTTAAGTAATTCGTTATATGGCTGCTATAGATTCATTAAGTACAAGTTCACGTGATTTATTACATATCTGCTAGATTAATTTCCATGACCAACCTATTTATTATGCGTCTGCGATAGGGTGATTAATATTCATGGTTATGTTAGTTTTTATAGGTCTGCTATTTAACCTGATTTACATCTATGGCCAAGTCATTCAATGTGTGTGTCTAGTTTATATTAATTATTAGTCATTGCTAAATCCTTTATTATGTGGCTTTTAGAGACTGATTAAAATATATGCTCAAGTTGTTATGTGGCTGTTACAGACTGATTAATATTCATGGCCAATTTATTTATTATGTGGCTGATACAGGTTGGTTAATATTCATGGACGGCTTATTTATTATGTGTCTGCTACAGGTTGATTAATATTCATGGACTAATTTATTTGTTATGTGGCTGATACAGGTTGGTTAATATTCATGGACGGCTTATTTATTATGTGTCTGCTACAGATTGATTAATATTCATGGCCAGCTAATTTATTATGTGGCTGCTACAGGTTGATTAATATTCATGGCCAATTTATTTGTTATGTGTCTGCTATAGTTAGCAGACACATAATAAATAAATAAATATTAAATCGACTGTAGCAGACACATAGTAAATAAATTGGCTATGAATATTAAATCGACTATAGCAGACACATAATAAATAAATAAATATTAAATCGACTGTAGCAGACACATAATAAATAAATTGGCTATGAATATTAAATCGCAGTCGATTTAATATTTATTTATTTATTATATGTCTGCTATAGTCGATTTAATATTCATAGCCAATTTATTTATTATGTGTCTGCTACAGTCGATTTAATATTTATTTATTTATTATGTGTCTGCTACAGTCGATTTAATATTTATTTATTTACTATGTGTCTGCTACAGTCGATTTAATATTTATTTATTTATTATATGTCTGCTATAGTCGATTTAATATTCATAGCCAATTTATTTATTATGTGTCTGCTATATCTTGATAAATACCCATAGCCAAACCATTTATTGTGTTTGTTATATATGTTCATTAATATGTATAGTTTAATTAATATCCATGTCCAAGTAATTCCTTCTGAGTCTGCCAAATATTTATTAATAACCATTGCCAAGATAATTATTGTGTTTCTGATATTGATTAAATGTTTGTAATACCTATCATACTGTCTTTCCCCACTATTTTGCATTACCTGGTGCTTAGGGCGCTCAACTCGCAATCTGAGAGCCGTGGGTTCGAATACCAGTCACATCAAACATGCTCACCCTCTCACCCGTGGGAGCGTTATCATGTAATGTTCAATCTCTCTAGTCGTTGGTAAAAGGGTAACCCAAGAGTCGGCAGTTGGAGAAGTAGAGTATCTGTCTTCCCTCTACTCTATCACTGCTAAATTATGAACGGATAACGCAGATAGCTTTCGTGTAGCTTTACGCAAAATTGAAAACAAACCAATTATTATTGACTGCCATCTCTATGTATCTCTATGACCGTATATTTTTTGAATAAGATTGTATATTACAACATTCATGAACAAATCAATATTCTTAGTTTGTAACTTAATTGCTTACAGTTTACACGAATTATTATTATTACTATTATTATTATTTTATATAACACAGGTCTGTGAATTTAAACTTCATAAAAGTTATTTTGGTTTTAGTAATAGATTTTCTATAATTCAACTACGCAAATTTCGAAAATAATATTCATTTTTTTCTATCCTATAAGGATCTTTTTTAAAAATCGGGAAGAAAAACTCTTTCTTAGATCAAAGTATTATTTCGTTTATCACAATGAAATTTTTTATTATTATGTATGTTAACAAAAATACAAACAAACTGAAGAAAAGGGAAAAACATTGATGTCAAACGAATATACATCCTCATTAATCCTGATATTTTTGTGAAATCTACGTCTTTTAGTCTCAAAATTATGTTTTGTGTTTTTTTCTTTTATGTATTGCGTTATGACGTTTTGTGACAAATCTATACGTGATGGAGAAAAATGGATATCATTTTCGGATTCAGCGTACAGGAATTACTGTATGTAGAACATGTAAAAATATCGCAGGCCTGTTTAATTCGTGATACATCATGATTTTTCTCTTGTTAATTTTCTAGATTTCTAAGAGCAAGTTGTTTCTTATTTTGATGAAGTTTTATTTATATATATATTGGTTATCGTCTGATAATTTTATTGCGTGTTTTTTTAAAAGTTGGCTGTCAACGTGTTTACGACCAAGGCCTTTCTTCTCTTTCTGGTTTTGGTGTATTGTCAACGGTATCCATAAACATATCATTCTTTCTATTTTTGCTTAATATTGATATTCATCAGTGTTTTTGGCTAAATATATCTTTTGTATCTGCGATAATTAGTTATCTACAATGACCATGTCCACATCGTTTTTTATCTTTTTTCCTGCTGTTGGTTATCTGCCCATAGCACCCATGACTAAGTCAGTTCACTTTATTCTGATCTAGATTGATAGTCCACAATGACCATAATCCCACACTTTTCTCCACTTTCTGCTATAATTATTTTTATTTTTCAGTGTGTGTAATTATATCATTTGCTTTTGCAAAACCTTAAATTTTTCAGTGTCTCTAATCATATCATTTCTTTTCGCAGAAAACTGATTTTTCAGTGTTTATAGTCCCATCATTTTATCTCTTTTTTTTTCTCTATATATTGATTTTTCCACAAAACTTACGATGAAGGCTTTATTCTGTTTCTACTCTATCCTCATAGTGTATGAAATTTATGTCTAAGTCACTTCTCATGTTTTATATAAATTAATTGCTAACAAAGCTCATTGCAAATTCAGTTATTTTGCTTCTGTTCTAAATTGATTATCCAAAATATATCTATGGCCATGTCATGTTTTCAGTATTTTCTGATTATTAATTGCCAAAGTGTTCATGATCAAGTCATTTCTTCTGTTTTTACTCTCAAGTAAATTTCAACAGTTCTTTTGACTAAGTAATTTATATTAACTGTCCTTAGAGTCTATTACCACATCATTTATTCAGTATTATGATGTAGATTAATTATTGACGATGTTTAAGGCCTAGTTATTTATTTTGTTTCTGCTCTATATTGATTATCGTCAGTGTATACGATCCATAAATTTATTCTATATTAATTTTCCATGTCTCTATGTACAATTCGTTTCTTAAGTTTTCTTTTTTTTTGTTCCTGAATATTGGCAGTCCATATGTCTATACGCGTTTGCTTAATCTGGATTTTCAGTAGTGTCATTCCTTCTGCCCCTGCTTCTACTGGTTGTCCACAGATGCTTACAGTAATCAATTATCACTCAATTTATTAGCATATTTCGATACCTTTCACTTTCTTTCCCCGAGTCAAATCCGGAAGCAAATGATACAACACTTTATTCATATGCATCTTTAATATCGATAATGGATCAGGTCAAGCTTTGACTACATACGGAGGGATTCCATCAGGACCAGCAGACACTGTGGGTTTTAATCTGTACAGCTACAAATATATACAGATCGCGCCAGAAATAGCCACGATACGTACACAGAGCAAGAAAAACCTGTTTTTTAAAATCAAGTGCAGCACTGAGTTAAGATGAAATTTATTTCATTAGTAGAAAATGATATTTCAACATCAAGTGATGGATGTTGCTTATCTTCAAGAACTAATGGGATTTCTTTTGATACAAGAATATCACCAGTGTTACTCAAGCAAGGTCTAAAGATCAATTATTCACATTCAACATGTGATTATATGGGAACACATCAAAATAATTAATATAATTACAACTATATTCAATTTTTGTATAAAATAAATTAAGATATCCAAGAATGAATAACATATTTCACCATATTATACTTTTTATAAATATTGTTATAACATCGTTCTT
>NW_013665957.1:7231-36021 GCF_000517525.1 Limulus polyphemus | reverse complement strand
CATGTCAATGATAGCAATGAAAGACCTTCTCGAAATTCCATTTTAAATTATAAATTTATAACATTTTAAATGATATTAACTATACAATTTACAGCCTACAATCCAAGAAACAAGTATATCCTACCTAATGACTAAATTAGATTGTAAACTTGTAATACAAAAATTAGTTCTGATTGTTTAGTGATAGAGGGAAGGAACTTATCGACCCCATCTAACGCCAATGTTGGGGCTACTCTTTTACTAACGAAAAGTTGTACTGACCGCCAAATTATAACCCCCCCCCCATGAATAAAAGGGTGATGAAAATGCTCGGTGACGGATTTCAAACTCGTGGCCCTCAGATTACGAAATGAGGGTTCCTAGCCACCAGGCCATGCCAGGCCTAGCATATTTCGTACTTGTGTTATTAAGTATTGTTAACATACTTATTTTCAGTAAAGAAAATACAATAAGAAGGTTATGCAACCTACTGGTATTTCTTCTAGGTTAAAAGCTACCAAACAGTATCAGTAAATTAGAAGGTAAAACTGCAGAGAAAGTTAAAGATTTTTTGAAAAAAAAATAATCATCTTCATTTTATTCCTTGAAGCTTGGTAAAACTAGATGTTACTAACAAAGAAATACATTTCTGTGTATCTGTTCATTCACTGTCAAGAAAGTCTCTTGTAAAATTAGTATTTTAAATATGAAACTTAAATCCAATTGAAAGAAATGACCCGATAACTAATAATAAATGATGTCCATAGACTATGGATCAGGATGAAACGATTTAAGTATAAAGGCCCTTTAGGCCACAAAGTGAGATAGAGGTACACAACAGATAGGTACTCTAGTTTACTCCATAAAGGCTTTCAGTTAAGCTTCTGCACTAATTGTACTTACATTATCCTTTGTCGGCCATACAAAAAAATGTTTACAAAACTCTGAGCTTGCTATAATGACTAGGAAACGACAACAAATTATACTTTAATCAACCAGGAACCTATTCGTGATGAAACAAAGGTGATTGAAAATTGGTGCTAACTGCTTTAAAAAGACAGCAGAATAACACTGACCTCAAAATGAAAGACTTTAAAACGTTGTCACCTTGGCTTTCTTCATTGTAACCATTTCTGTTATCTATGTAAGGCAGTTGGCGCCCATTTTCACCTTTATTTCATCGGCAACAAATTATGTTTTTAAAGTGCAGTTACTCCCGGGAATAAAATCTGACAGCGTTTAACGCCGTAATTGTCGAGTTTAAAAATCCTTTATCATCAAAAAAAGGAGTAACAAAACATCGTTAAACAGAATATGTTTATGTTAACGTAACTTATACTTAAACTAACCATCGGCACCCAACTAATCGAACACCTCTTAGGATTAAGAAAAACTTGATTTTCAGTAATATTTGGCATATAAGATTCTTTGAAGAAACGTTTGGTTGGAAATATTTGATGAATTTGCAATAATCTTAAACTCGAAAATTTCAGTATTTATTTGTTCGTTTTAGAGCAAAGACACATTAGGCTATCTGCTATGTCGACCTCGAGGAATCGAACCCTGGATTTTAGGGTTGTAATTCAGTAAACTTACTGCTGCTCCACCAGGGGACGTTCTACCATATAACTTTATAAAACATAAAAGGCGTTCAGTGTTTGCAGCTCAGACTTTTTTTTTTGCTTTTATTCTTTTTTCAAGTTGTTTGAGCTTTATGTGCATTCTAAAGCTGCGTGTTAATTAGCAAGAGTAAGTAAGTCAATGGAATTTATCTCCAAACGTTGAACTTCTTTAGCCGTGTAATTACACGTATTCTAAAATGTTGCAGTCAGATTTTAATCCAAATTCTTTTCTAGAAATAACCTTATTACATTTTCCGTCTACACAGCGTCCGACTGATGGGCCGTGAAATTCACACAAGATGAAAGAGGAAGACTAATGTAAACTCTTTTTTTGGCGGAATAAGGAGAAGATTAAGAAGAAGCGTTCAATTTCAATGCAGAAAGTTAAAAGAGAGGAGATTTATCTCTGTTTTTACAGGCCAAGTAAGTTACACGGGCCCTCACGAACGTCTTTTCATTCACTTTGCAATAATATTTAGAAGGGAAAAAAAAGAAGCAAAGGTGAAAATTGAGCTCAGGTCTATATTACTGAAACCGTATCTAACCACCCTTATTCCTTGATTTATAAATCTTATAGAGAAACAAATAATTCAATTTTGCGATATAACTTTACGTACGACATTAATCAACATATTTACTAGAAATGTCGATGACAAATACTAAAACTTAAAGTTCGTGCAGAAAGCATATCAATTCTTTAAACTGTTCGTTTTGAAAAGTTGATTAAAGCTACACAGAACAATCATAGCATATCTTAATATTCTTTTAGGTAGCCAAACAAAATTAAGAAGATAGCTGCTCTTCTAATGAGTTCATTTGACTAGATGTTAGATTATTTCTGATGTTCGCAGTGACGATAGAGATTAGAGCACGTAACACAAAACGTCAGCTATCTATTTCCAGCAATGATGCTACGGCAGTGATATGATTTTCTGTTAATTTATGAATACATACATGATGATCTGTTTATTTATTTATTCCTGTTTATATTATGTTCTGTCTATTTATTTCTGTTTATATGATGTTCTGTCTATTTCTTTATTTCTGTTTATATGATGTTCTGTCTATTTATTTATTTCTGTTTATATGATGTTGCCCCCCCAGTGGCACAGCGGTATGTTTGCGGACTTACAACGCTAGAAACCGGGTTTCGATACCCGTGGTGGGCAGAGCCCATTGTGTAGCTTTGTGCTTAACTTCAAACAAAACATATTTATATGATGTTCTGTTTATTTATGAATACATACATGACAGGCACCCTTTTCGTTCACTGAAAGACATTTTGATCTTATGACTGGTTTCATTCAGTAGGCATTTAGCCAAGGACAGAAATGTCGGAACATAACGAAGTTTCTGTAGATGTAAGTATTCGTTGTTTGTTTTATTGTATTTTCTACTATTACTAAAATGTATAGGATATTTTTTTGCTATCAATTGAACTTGTTATTTCTTTTTTTTTTACAAATTATTGGTGCCTTTTGCTAGGTTCATATCAGAATGGTGCAGTAAAACTGCAGTGTAACACAACTGGCCTTTCCTTCAACATGAGTTTAATAGTATATATGCTCGGTAAAAAACATAATATTACAAAGTGAACGAAGATTCGTTCAGTTCTACGAATAGTGTGACACCTACGATGTAAACCTATTACGTAATAACAATGAAATGGGATTATACCTGATTATTGTTCGTTATTAAATTTTATATTAAGCCTGAAAAGGTGAGGTAACTGTAGTAAATAATGTTCAATAATATGCTCCATAATACATTATTAACATTGTTTAACCTAAAATTGAAAAGATGTATTAACCACAATTTATAAAGTGTGAAGAACAAATGCTATTTCATATGCTTAGAAATTACATTAAACACAAGAATGAGGATAAGAGAAAAATCCTGTAATATATTTAAAGTTGAAAAAATACTGAATCGCCCTGAGCAAACTTAGAGGTCTCATTGTTGATTGATTTCAACCTAGGCTATAAAGACGACATTCAAATTATAGCAAAGAGTACAAAATCAGTTAACCAACCTGGTCAAGCAATTCAAAAATCTAAAATAGATTAAAATAAATAATAAATAAAAATCCCGAAAAAAAAATCCTGTAATTTTTGTTTTGGGGTGGTCAAAATTATGAAATTTACGAAACGTATTAAAGCACATCGGAACATATACAAATAAAAGCCAGAACAATGAAAAAGGGAAGTAAAAGAAAAATAGTATGTGATCAAAAATTGGATTTAGACCATATATTTGCATTAAACATCGTTAGGGATCATTATCTGATCTCGTGATCACAGTCAACCCTGTAACAAAGATGTATGGTGGCCTTTAAAAAGTGAAACAAAAAATACAGTTTTTGTATGTCCTCTGTAATGAAAATGTATACGTTGTTCCACACAAAACATACGCGTGACACGTGAAACCTGCTACAGGAACTTACCGTACTGTAAACGCTGTTTACGTTATCGGCTCACTGATCCTACTAGGACTTGCATATATGCTTAGTTGAGCAAGAAGGAACCAATAATCACTAAAGAGCTTATTCATCCGCGGTGTCAAAAATTAGAGAGACACGAAACTAATATCTCCCATGCGATTTAAGAATTCCTGTCATATGAGGAGGTGTGGTTAACACAACACTTACAGTGTCGTATCTAGCTAAAAATCTATCTAAAATTTCTTTAAAATACTTTTTCTTTTATATCGAAAAAGCAGCAATTTATTTAAAAATAAAATTTTATTCTGTGTAAAAAGTATTTACCAGTATATAATGTGTTTTATAATAACACTAATATTTCGATAACTGAACATTATTAGAACATAAAGGAAGCTTTCACTGTGCAACTTTGGTAGCACGAGAAATAGCAACATGATTATGTTAAGAAAATGTATGTTTGGAGTTATAACAACGCATACAGGAATTCATCAAGAATGAAGTCCTGGCTTATTAAAAACACTTTCAAATCAAACAAATATTTATCTCCTTCTTTAATAAACTTTGAAGAGTAAAATAGTGTGGGTAAAACGAAGCAACAATGAGTATATTAAAGGCCTAGCTATCTGGAAGATGGTCAATAGAAAAATCAGTTTCTGTTGCTCTAAACTCGCACTTACGTTTTCAGTTTAAAAGAAAACCCACCAGTAAGTAGACTGAGGCTACTAAAGTCTGCTATTAACTTATTCCAAACTACCCCGTTCGATAAGGTTAACATAACATTTAATGGTTAACTTGATGATTTAGTCTCTTGACGGTTACATTAGTACAAAGTGTGCTGATTTTCACGATAGTTTTTCTTTATAAATTTGCTTCATTAAGTAAAGGATTATGTGAAAAACTTCCTCAAATTGTTCCACGTTAATTAAATTGTGTTAAAATATATATATATATATACCATTGGGTAAAAAAACCTTACCAAATTGTTGACCAGAAAAGTGATTTTATCTCGTTAACCTCGACGTTTATAAGCAACTTAAAACATAACCGACTCCTCCTATAGTTTATAAATTTCCTATATTAAGTTCCTACATTATTACTTAATTATAATTAGAAATATAAATCATTTTGATCATGATACAGTTCAAGTTTGTTTTCAGTTATAACTTTTGGCACACACACGCACACACAAAAAATGATACAAGCCTAAAATTCAAAGGCAATAAATGGTTCCATTTTGTGCCTTAGGTTTACCACCAGGTTGATACCGCAGGCAAATACGTATTTTCGTTTACATGCATTTATTAAAATAGAATTTATTGCATACATCAGTACCCTAAGGTGAAGCCACAAGATAAATTCCACCAATCTAAAAGAAAGAAAAAATGAAGAAAAAAATCGTTTAATTCTCGTATTTTTCTGCTGACAGTGCTCCCTAGTGCAAAACGTTATTGATTTAAACCGCCAGTCTAACTCTAATTTAAATATGGATTCTATGTGCTAAACTTAAAGTTTTTCCATACAAACGTAGAGGTGCAATCATTTGTGTTTACAATGTTGTTATAGCACCTTCGGCATCACCTCGTATATGCGTTCTTTGTTAAAAAAAAACAAACAAGCACTGATAGTATAAAATCCAAAGCGTTTTTCGAAACAATGATCAGATAAATTTAATAATATATCATTTCATGTTAATTTAGACCTTCGTCCCTAGTGCCGATCGTATTTAATAATATATCATTTCATGTTAATTTAGACCTTCGTCCCTAGTGCCGATCGTATTTTAATTTGATTCACTCCATATTTTGGCATATGTTTACTTGTTTTGCTGAAAGAATTTCGCTCAACCAGTTGATATATTCACGAAACTTCTGATTTATATGCTATGTATGCCTCGTACCCCTCGGGTAACGATCTTGTCATTTTTATACGAACGCTAAAGTGACAGAATTGAATATATGTATATAAATAAAGACTATATATAACTAAGGAACATGGTGGCAATCTGTCGACTATTAGTGTATATATACCCACCAGAGTTGCTTTTACAAGCTTTTGCTGAGCTAATCCAGATAAAGAAATTGGATGCGGCGCTGCCGCCTCTCTGTGATGGTCTATTGAAACACCCTTATTTAATATGTAGTAAGTCAGATAAAGAAATTTGATGCTGAGCTGCCGCCTATCTCTGATGATATATTAAAACACCCTTATTTAATATATAATATGGGCGTGTTGTAGTTAACCATTATACAGGTACTGGGTTTCAGAAATTTGTGTATCGTTTCTATTTCTGGCATTCTTAATATTGCAAAACAGTGCCACAGCATTGTAATCAATTAAAGACAAATCAAATGATTTGTATAGATTTTACGTTTTCTCTGTCTGAACGTGGAAAGGAGGCGCGTTTCAATAAGTAAAGCAATCAAGTCTAATGAGTCAACCTTAATAGTTGTAAGGTAATTACTTTTTATTTTATAACTTACCGATTAAGAACCAAATCAGTTTTCCTTATGCAGCAGTGCTTACGTTTAAACAAATATATCTCACTTTCAATTGGCAAGTGAAATAAATATATAAAATAAGTTAATTAGTAAGTTTGTCAACATTTATATAGAATGTAGTAATCACACAGAAAAGTTCAAACCTTTTGGAAACTTGAAACAACTCTATAGCAAAGGGTTTATTCAGGTAACCCTACAACGAGAAAAACTGAACAGATCGCATCATAACGGTGTCAGGGCGGGTGGGACTACTACGGTTTTTAAAGATATTTTGTATAAATTAAGAGCATACAAAATTAAAATTCTGATTCGTTCTAAAAATGGCTCTATTTTATAGAACGAAATAATTGTAACTCTAAAACCTTTTCAAAACACACACAAAAATAACTTTTATTCTCTCATTCTCTACAGCAGAAACCCGGACATAAATCAGCTGAGTCGGTGTTTACACGTTCATGTTAATTAAATTGCAATTTTCCACATAATTTGAGGTTAGGACTGTATATAATGGTATAGAAGATTACTAGAGAAGCTTGCACCTAAGACTGTACATGATGGTACAGAAGGTTACTAGAGAAGCTTGCACCTAAGACTGTATATGATGGTACAGAAGGTTACTAGAGAAGCTTGCACCTAAGACTGTATATGATGGTACAGAAGGTTACTAGAAAAGCTTGTACATAGGACTGTATATGATGGTACAGAAGGTTATTACGAAAGCTTAAATTAAAGACTGTATATGATGCCTACTACAGAGGTTTATACATAAGACTAAATGATTGTTTGTATCTGAATTGTTTGTACCCTGATCTAATGTTAAGTTAATTTTTTAAAAAAATCATGTGTGTTTTGCCATAGACCAAACCTACCGAAATAAGTGAAACGGAACGATCGTATAATAGCATGGAATAACTTCACTTTCCAAAATTATATATAATGTCAAATTTAGCTTTATAATATGGAAAGTAACACCCTGAATTTCGTATATTTTGTTTTGAAACTTGTTCTCAAATTTTAAATTGCTCACCATCTTATGATTATTTGTGTTATTTTTCTTACTCTAAAATGTACAAATTATGCCTTCTCAACAGACATGTGTGGACATTTTCTCTAAAAGAAATCCAAACTCTAAAAAATATGTAGAACAGATGACTGTTCACGTCTGAAATATTGAATGTCGATAATACTTGAACACATAAACATATGTGTACCTTTATCGGTATTTTTCTTATTTACCAAAATATCATTGATTTTCAATTACTACGTAATTTATTTATTAGATATGACGAGTTGGAAAACGAGTTCACTGAAATTCCAAACATATAGTGTATTACTTAACTGTAGTTGTAACCTCCCCCCCTTATTTACAAAGGATTGGTTACGTTATATTACGGCAAATGTAAAAATACAAATCAGCAAATCCCGAAATAGCCACAGCCGATATACAGTCGCTGTGGAACTATTTGTATCATGATTAAATTCTCACTTTGTTTAGTGTTTCGTAGTTAGCGTGATGCCACCGAAAATTGGACGCTTTTGGGAAGGATATGTAACAGCTCTTTCCAACGTGAAATATTCTAACATTCAGACCATAAAGATGTGTTCAGGGTTGGGGATTTAAAATTTCCAAGATGGAGATATTCCTTGAACTTAATGACATTGAAAATTATGGATGAGCTAAAGGCACCAGAAACATCTAGAAAAAGACTTACGACAAGTCTTGTAACAGGAGACTACAAGAATAAAAAAAATCAGTGGCAAAATTTGTCTCTGGGCTCCAGACAACAGTACGTGATATAATCAAGAATGATATTTGTCTCTAAAAGCGACACAACTTACGTTTACAGAAGTTGCTTCTACGACATACTTGTTCAACCAACACATACCTTAAGCAGCTGGAGAATGAAATGGGTATTCATGCTATCTTATACGAAGACATATCGTTCATATCATCAAATTCTGCGCATAAGGGTTTCTGGACAATCGTATTGTTAAAATTGGTGCTGAAAAACCGTCTTCTTTGTACACGACTTATTGAAAGCTAATACGAAGAAGTGGTGTGCTTTGGACATGACAACCTAGGAACGAATTCTTTTGAAATGGAAACTACACTGCGGGATTATTGTCAAGGTCTGCGACTGTCAGATACAGCACGACTGGGCTTGGTTACATAGACTGTAACGACGTGGTGAGGCTCCAAAATCGTTTTAATATAACGCACTCAACCTCTGTGTATATGTATATATGTTATATACTAATTAGAAGTACTTTCAAAATACCAACTATCAACAAGTTGATTTACAGACATAGTTTATATAGAGCTAAAACGTCATAGAATTATAGCTCTTTTTCGTGTTTCAGATTTCCGTATAGATATCACGAATTTTCATTTGACAGAACAGAGAGAAGGTAGCTAATTAATAGCACCCGTAGCCAGCTCTTGGGCTAAAGTAGTCAATGGCTCATTTGACTTATTGACATTTCGGAAAGAAGGGGGAAAGCACGAACACCGGTCTTATTCCCCCATAGATCTTAGAATTGCTGCATCACGCATACGCAACGTATCTTTACGTAGTCATTACTCTCTTAACGATCTGAACAAATATTTCTTTGCATAATTTGTGCTAATATGTTCTTATGATCGTAGCTAGAATTTGCCGTTTTTTGTTTTAGTATGTGCATACTTTGTGAAGTTTAAGTTTTCAATTACTGCAGAGATCTGTGGCAATCATAAAACCGGCGATAAACTGTCTTGGTGTTATTTGCAGGATGTTGGAAAGTCCTTATAACCTTGTGGTCGGTAGCAAATCACCTATTTCTTGTCCCAATTGTTACAACAAATCCAGGCTTTGTCCAGTGTTGTAAGAAACTGCCATTTCTGACGCGCAAGGTATATTTTTGGACAGTTTTCTGTAGTTTTTCTTTTTCTTATATATGTACGTCATTTTTTTGGAAGGGTTTGGTCTGTTTTGAATTTCGCGCAAAGCTGCACGAGGGATATCTGCGCTAGCCGTCCCTAATTTAGCAGTGAAAGACTAGAGGGAAGGCAGCTAGTCATCACCACCCACCGCCTACTCTTGGGCTATTTTTTTACCAACGAATAGTTGGATTGACCGTCACATTATAAAGGACGACTAGCGCAGATAGCCCTCGAGTAGCTTTGCGCGAAATTCAACGAATAAACATTCTTCTATATCTTAAACTGCACCTATTTTTCTGTGTTTAGATTATGTACCAGAGATTAAAAATCCTCCTTCGTAGTTGAAGCTTTACCATACATTATTGAGAAACTACAGAACCTTAACCATTCGAAACGTTAAATGCATAAACTAAAAGACTTATTACATAAATCTGGCTAAGAACAATAGAAACGAAAGGCTACCATTAATAACTTAAAACGCAATTTCTGTAATACCCGCATATGAAAATAGTGCACTAAACAGGATTAATATATATATGATATAATGACAGAAAAGTTGGTTCCATTCCCAGAATATACCCCACAGGAAAAATAAATTCTGCTAATCTTCTCATAACACTCTCGTCTTAATGCACCTTTAAATATGGAAACTAACCATCGCCGTTGAGTCATAGTGTGTATTATCTTTAGCGTACGCAACATGAAGACCCCCCACCCCCTCCTACCTGTTACACCAATTAATCTTATCTGGTGAAACAGCGACATCAAGCAAGAATGATGGTTACTTTTTACCAGCTTAAGCAAAATGGTAATTTTAAAAAAAGAAGATTAAAAAACTAACTGATTGTGAATTCTGTAGAGGTCGTAGATGCGTTCGCATAAAAATTAATACGAATTGAATAATTATAACATCTTTAGTAGAAACATTTCTGCCCCCCCCCCCAGTGCACAGTGGTATGTCTGCGGACATACAGCGCTAGAAACCGGGTTTCGATATCCGTGGTGGACAGTGCACATATAGCCCTTTGTGCAGCTTTGTGCTTAATTAAAAACAAACAAACAACACACAGATTTAAATTTTTGTCGTCGAGACACTTTAAATGAGAATCTCAAAAAAAAAAAACTTACGAACACCTAGTGCTACTAAGAAAAAAAGATTGAAAAAATTTTGTACCTTATTGTGTGGCTATGGAAAATTTCGACCAAACTTGGTACAAACAAACGAAAAATTTCTTTCTCTATCATATTGTTTGGAGGGTTACATGGTGTAATGCCCTTTAAATCTATTATGAATATTACTTTCTCTACCATATTGTTTGGAAGGTTACATGGTGTAATGCCCTTTAAATCTATTATGAATACTACTTTCTCTACCATATTGTTTGGAGGGTTACATGGTGTAATGCCCTTTAAATCTATTATGAATATTACTTTCTCTACCATATTGTTTGGAGGGTTACATGGTGTAATGCCCTTTAAATCTATTATGAATACTACTTTCTCTACCATATTGTTTGGAGGGTTACATGGTGTAATGCCCTTTAAATCTATTATGAATACTACTTTCTCTACCATATTGTTTGGAAGATTACATGGTGTAATGCCCTTTAAGTCCATTAGAAATACTCCTTTCTCTATCATGTGTAATTCCCTTTAAATTTATTTCGAGTTACTTGAAAAATTTTTGGAAAGAAAAGTTTTTGAAAATTGTACTTATAACGTCCAACCTCTACATACAAGGTTATAACTTACCATTCCACAAATTACACATTGTTTAGCCATATAAACTAGCCTATAATTTGAAATGCATGGCCAGAAAAACAATTTAGTTTTCTTTAGTCGCTCTTAGAGTTAAAATACAAGTTTTAATGTAACATGTATGTAATGACTAGCATTTGAAAACTCTCTGAGAATTATGTTTTCAAAATGAATTTTAAGTGAGCCATATCCATCGCCACGCTATTTATACAGCACCATGTTTTGCTTGTTCTAAGATATTCTCCAGTAAAACAAAGATAACTCTTTTTTAAAATGCGCAAAATAATTTTTGTTTTCAAAATCCCTCCAAGTGTTATGAAACTGGCGTTTCCACAGCTTCTAGTTCAAATTATGGTTAAGGAAGGCAAATAAGTGTCTGTCACGAGTTGAGAAATACAATCATGACTAGGATGAAGATGAATTTTTGATACAGCTATAGGTTTTTGGTTTAATATGGTAGCTAATTCCGAGACTTCTTTAGAACAAGAAAAATATATAGCTAGGAGCATATCTCTATTGATTAAAGAAAGAAAATGTTTTCAAAACACTTGGCTTTCTTGGTTTAATACACCAACACAGTATAGGTTTTCATTCATGTTCTGGCAACAAACACCATGTGCAGTCATAAAATGTGTACTTGATACGGTTCAACTGAACAACCAATTTTGGTTACAGATAATTATGAGATACATTTTGTAAACAACACACCCTCAAAGTTTTTACCCTTTTACATAGTTCTTGCAGTCTTGTCGAAACAAATACACAAGTAATATTTTGGAGCCACAGTTTTAGAAACCGAGGAAAAGCACGTTCTATTATATAACTTAGTTGCCTTAACCTACTACAAAAACACGTTATTATTCTTTTTATGTGGAGCATTCTATCACTCCCAAGAAGTGATATACAGTCTTGGCCAAAATGTTTGCATATTCTGTAACAAATAAGATCATTATTATAAAGATGGAATACAAATACACTTGGCGCTGTCAAACTGAGAAATGTATGTAATATTAAACAACTACATACGTAATTTGCATAATGAAACAGGCTCAATGGGCGTCATGAACGATTTATTAGAGCAGCAAACAATTTTATTAGACACCTGTAGAAAGATGT
Organism: Limulus polyphemus; assembly: GCF_000517525.1. Classification (NCBI taxonomy): domain Eukaryota; kingdom Metazoa; phylum Arthropoda; class Merostomata; order Xiphosura; family Limulidae; genus Limulus; species Limulus polyphemus. The sequence continues at coordinate 23,688 of NW_013665957.1, read as the reverse complement.
ATAATTCATCATTTCACCTATCACAACAAAACCTTAGCAAATCATATATAATGACAAAATATAACATTACATTATTATAAATAGCGTCTGTATCCTTATATCAGTTCATATGAAATGTTCAGTACTTGGTTGGTCCTCCTCGTATTCTAATAACTTCCGCAAGATGACGTGGCCTGCTGTCGATGACGTCTTTGATGTAATCCATCGTGATTTCATCCCAACTTGTCACTAGAAGGCGCTGCACCTCAGCTACAATAGCTGGTTTTAGTGTCGTTGTTAGAAATTCTCCAGATTAGTTCTGCCAAATAGTTCTCAACGGGATTACAATATGGAGACTTTGCTGATCATGGCAATCCTGTAACGTCCTCCTGGTCGAGATAATCATGTACAGTACGGACACTATGGACTGTGGCATTGTCATCCTGGAACACAAAGCTATTGCCAAACTTTGTATTAGCATATGGCAGAAATATCGTCTCTATGTGATGCCTGTAGAAGCACCATTAACGTTTCCCTGGGCGATATGAAGAGCACTTTTTCCACCACGATGAATAGCTGCCCAAACATGTACTGCACCACCTCCTGTGTGTTTCCTATAGGAAGGACAGTCTTCCCTAATTTGTTCTCGAGGCAAACGACAAACACGAATCTTACCATCAACTCATCTAAAAATATGACATGTCACCAGTTTCCTGTCTCGCCCAAGTAACATGGTGATGGTGGTGAATTTTGATTAATATTGGTTGGCAGATAGCCATTCTTGCAAAAGTAACCTCTTTTTTTTTGGTCAATCTCCTATTCACTGTTCTTCTGAATACCCTGTAAGGAATATGTTCATGCCATTCCTGTCGCTTGTGTTGCAAGACCTCTTTCGACCTTGACGTGTTAACCTGATGAAAACATGGTCATCTCTGGCAGTAGGTTTTCGGCTTCAACCAATAGACTTTCCTGGAACAACGATTCTTGTTGTACAGTGACGTTTCAGGCTTCTAAGTACACTACACTAGGAACACTCTACTGTTCTGGCAATATCTTTGTTTCATACCATTTCTGGACAGTCGAATAATTTGACGCCATATAACTTCTGATACGTGACGACGCGTGACTCTACCCCAAGTACAGAGAAATTGAAGAAAGCGTAACAGGAAAATTCAAAATCGCATCTTTCTTATTTGTTTATTTATCATTTAATCACAAACACCTTAGGTGTGAAAAAAAGGCGCGGCCAAAAAAATGATTCAGCGTGCAACTTCAAACAATGAAATCAAAATTGTCGACCAACATGATAGCTACACTTATAGCATTGATAAGAATTTACAGCAAATATTCATTAGCCTTAGGATCGCAACCCTATTGTTTGGAAGAAGAAAGGTCCATCTTTCGAAAGCGCTCGGGTTATAGGGTTTTTATTTATTTCTATTCAGAACAGATTTTTACTTTACAGAACGAACCAGATTCCTTAAAATATACGGTGGTAGTTTTTCCTCTCTAAAACGGTGTTAATAGCTTCCTTTACACTAACGCAATGGAATTTAGATTAACAGTTTCTTGTCATCATCCCTATGCAATGGTACAGCTGTATCAAGCATCATTATTTATGATGATTGCTTAAGCTAATAGCACGTGATGCTAAACGCTCTTTAATTAAGATAATTTCATAAAATTTAGTAAATTTATGCTGGAAAGTTAACAATGAATAATCAATAATAACTTTTGAAAACTTGAGCTAGCGCTAATCTAATTTGCTTGTCTTGACCAATACTTATATATGTGCAAGTCCTTTCATCTTATAAATTTGCTGTTCTAAATCAGCCGTCTTTAATCCGAATGACAAAAACTAAAAACGGTCCACTTTTACACTTAGGTGAAGCTGTAGTAAAAAGGTTAGACCGATAGCTCATGTGACTTTTTGTGTTTAATTTGAGCGGTTTTCGTTGAATAACTTTGCACATGTGGCTTATATTTACACAAAATTAGACACCTAATTGTAGGTTGCAAAGATCTATCATGTACCAAATTTGAAAAAAAAATCCATAAAAGTTGAGTATGTTTTTCTATCAAATAAAGTTTCCGTACATTTGGTGTGAAAAAAAGGAAGAAACTCAATCAAACTTGGAGATGTTATATCTAAGGTATTTCCTAATGGATTGTCTTGAAATTTGGTATGTGAAGTAAAAGTCCAGTAGAGCACATCTACTGAAGATACGTGTTAGTTTGGATTACCACAGTCTGAGATACAAAAGGTGGAAAATCGCTAAACTATCACTCCTGTTGATAATATATAGTGTGTCCTGCAAGTTTTTTTCACCGCACGATACACAACCGTGTAGCATGATTGCTTTCGATGTCTTTTCAACTTTATATATACATTAAACAACATGAGAAAATAGCACCTGTTGTGAAATATAATTGCAAAGCAAACTCTTTGAAGCAAAAAGTCTGGTTGAAACATTACAAACAAACTTAGTGTAAATGAAATATTTAAAAAAATTTAAGCCAAGTCTATGTCTACTCTGCTTCTTACTTTCAACATTACTATAAGGTTATGTAGTAAACCTAATATTGGGATTTTGCGAGTTAGATTTAGCTTGATAAATAAAACAAATAAATTAAATGACTACTCATTTCCACAAGCCGGTTTACGTGTTCCTTCCTCATCAGCCACAGTTTCGTTAAACAGCCGCGTTATACATTGTAATATTTATCCATTAAAGAAATTATTATTGGAAAATTTTACTCTTTATCCTTTGCAAATTGCAAACAATTATTCCTCTGTAGTTTCAATACTTCAGTGATTATCTACAATTTCTTATAACCGTACCTCATACAGTTAGCCCAAATATTATATCAGCACGGCAGGGTCAGTTTTGTATTTACGGTGAGGTTGATAGATGATCCAATCACAGTCCGGCAAGGTTGCTTATAAATCTTATTCCAATTACATATTTTCAGCATTTTTATTGAGAAATGGAAAACAAAGCATTTCATTGTCCGTCAACTACATTGTTGCAAATAATAAAATACGTAAACTGAATACAGTCAAACAACATATGCATAAATGCATACACGTAGAGATAAATACGTATATATAGACAGATAAATACGTATTAAAATTTTCATTTAGAATTGTATCTTAAATATCTCTAGTAATGTACTGAAAATAAAATCTGAGTACTAAAATTTCAAGATATAATTATATCACTAAATTATGAATAAAGATATGTACAGTTGGTTTAAATATGTTTAACCATTCAAGAGAAGATTCTAACTAAGTACGGCACTTTTTATGCAAAGAATTTTAGCTTTGAAATCTTCGAGATTCTGTTTTTATCCACTAATTTGAAATAATTGAAAACGAAAAATAGCGCCAAAAAGTTCCAACAGAACTAATTATCAATTTGTCATTGTAAGTTATGATGAAAACATAAGTATAACATATATAAGTTAGTTACTAGATATGGAGTCTTTTTTCCGAATTATCTGTTGCGTCGATTTCACGAAACTTTCATACTACAAAAAGTCAATCTCACGATAATTTTCAAAGCAAGTAAATTCCACACAAACAGATGGTGAGTTTATGATTTATCAACTGTTCAAATTTGACACAGAACTTCTAAACCAAAGGTTAGAATTTCACTTAGATTATATCCAGCTATCTACTCAGTGAAATCCTATATCATATACGACACATTCAAACGTACAAAAGAATCAGAGTGGCTTCGTTTGGTGATCGATTCAACTGATTAGGCTTGGTGAGAATTACTTAATACATACTTATTTTTGTATTTAAAGTCATTCTGAAAACAATCACATAATACTTAACGCAATTTACTATAATATTATAGTAATTACACTGCCTTGAAGTAGCATACTTCGTATTCTGCCATTTGAATTCCTAGATTTTTAACTGCTGTAAGACGCAATTTACTATAATACTATAGTAATTACACTGCCTTGAAGTAGCATACGTCGTATTCTACCATTTGAATTCCTAAATTCTTAACTGCTGTAGGATATTTTGTAGATTGAAACACAAAGTATCAGGTGAAAAAATCTCAAATTCTTGTTTTTGTGACATATTCTTACTTGCTTTTTTAAATTTGATACAGTTAATGTTATAAAAGGTTACACCTCAGTAAATGTGTAGACGCTAATCATATCATAATGTAGCAAGTAGCTTCTTAGCTTTAATATTTCATAACCACATTTTAGAACTAAGAAACTATCAGTATCTCCAGAATTACTTTTATGACCCCTTTTAATTGTATACTTCCAACAACCTAAGCCAAACATCCATCTGAGCATTTCTTCCGAAATGAATAAATTAGAATCTTTATAAAAAAAAAAAGTATGCTCTATTATTTCTCTTATAATTCATATTATATGCGTTTATATAACAAGTGAAGCCTTTAGGAAATATTTATAAGCAGGTTTTTCAATAAAGATGAATGCACATACACACGTTCATTATTGAGCAAGCGTGCAAAATCAACACTGGCCCCAGCAACAGGGGAAGATAGCATTTTGTATTAATCGAACAAACTTATATGCCAAGGCTGTAAAAATTTACAGTAAAGCGTAATAATGTTCTCGAATTTTAGATAATTAGCCTGAGTTCGTTTTGGAAAATAATTGACTTGAAATTGTATTCTACCTAATTATATGCACAAAGTAAATGAAAATTTGTTATGTCATAAGGATCAAAAGTATGCTAATGTTGTTTTTTGTTATGTCTTAAGGATCAAAGTATGCTAACGTTGCTTTTTCTTATTTGTTATGTCTTAAGGATCAAAAGTATGCTAATGTTGCTTTTTTGTTATGTCTTAAGAATCAAAAGTATGCTAATGTTGCTTTTTGTTATGTCTTAAGGATCAAAGTATGCTAATGTTGCTTTTTATTATGTCTTAAGGATCAAAAGTATGCTAATGTTGCTTTTTCTTATTTGTTACGTCTTAAAGATCAAAAGTATACTAATGTTGCTTTTTCTTATTTGTTACGTCTTAAGGATCAAAAGTATGCTAATGTTGCTTTTACTTATTTGTTATGTCTTAAGGATCAAAGTATGCTAATGTTGCTTTTTCTTGTTCGTTATGTCTTAAGGATCAAAAGTATGCTAACGTTGCTTTTCCTTATTTGTTATGTCTTAAGGATGAAAAGTATACTAACGTCGCTTTTCCTTATTTGTTATGTCTTAAGGATGAAAAGTATGCTAACGCTGCTTTTACTTATTTGTTATGTCTTAAGGATCAAAGTATGCTAACGTTGCTTTTTCTTATTTGTTACGTCTTAAGGATCAAAAGTATGCTAATGTTGCTTTTTCTTATTTGTTACGTCTTAAGGATCAAAAGTATGCTAATGTTGCTTTTTCTTATTTGTTACGTCTTAAGGATCAAAAGTATGCTAATGTTGCTTTTTCTTATTTGTTATGTCTTAAGGATCAAAGTATGCTAATGTTGCTTTTTCTTATTTGTTATGTCTTAAGGATCAAAAGTATGCTAATGTTGCTTTTTCTTATTTGTTATGTCTTAAGGATCAAAAGTATGCTAATGTTGCTTTTTCTTCGACATTATCAGGTTCAAAACAATATGTATACATTGTTTCGGCAGGATGCCTTGTCCGGCAACTACTAAAGAAACAACAAAACAACCTATGGAGTTAAAGGATTCATATTACTCAACTACTCGATAATCAATAACACAAGCAGTACTGTAGTATTTTTTTCTTCTTCTTCATCATTTTCTCTCTTGTTAAGGTAATTTAACGAATATACACAAAAATCTCGAACAAAACTACTTAAAATAGAAAAGTCTTTTACACGTGCACGTCAGTCACCCCAAAGCACTAACTACCTCATGCAATTATTCTCAAATACAGGAAAGGCTCATTATTTTGCAGATCGTCATTTTTCAACTTGGTTTTCAGTATTAATGATGCTTTAAATTTTTTGACTATTAGATAACATGGCAGTATAATTCAAGGTATTAATCTAGAAAAACGTATTGTGCTTACAGCAACGTTTTTTTTTTGTTTCGAAATATGAAATATTTTTTGTGTGTTTTCTGAAAATCTCATACCAGTTACAAATTGTAATTTATTTATAATTCACCGAATAACTTTAATAAAAAAAATTTACACAACGTAAAAAAACAATAGCCAGTTTATATTAACTTACAAAATTATTCACACATTTTCTTTGAAATAGTAGTGATTTGCATAGTCCCACGGAGGATCAACGCTAACCTTATGGACTTAGAACGCTAAAATCTGGGGCTCGATTCCCCGCAGTAGACAGAGCGCAGCTGGCCGATTGAGTTGTTTTGGGATAAAATTATTCTACACAATGTATTAACTAATTGAGTATAAATGTCCAAATAAATACTACTACATTTGTTAAGAATATAAATAATTCTTAAATTCTTAATTACTTTAATGATAAGCGCCAACATATAATGATAGAGTATTGAATTCATCTACTGGACCTCAATTTTCTCTTAGATGTTTGTGCTTTTCTCGCGTATTTTATTCCATTTTTCGATTCACATGCCATCTGTTAGAAGATCATAATATTTTTCAAGTGACAAATACCAATCATTATACTCATACGCTTTCTAACAACAAATATCCACAGATCCATTTTGTGTATATCAAAACATAGTAAAATCTAATTTACTACATTCTTTAACGGCACAATCTACTAAGAATATACTGAACAATGTAAGGTTGTTTTCCTTACTTAACAATGTAATGTTGTTTTCCTTACTTAACAATGTGAAGTGGATTTCTTTACTGTACAACAATGTTATTTTAAAATTACTGTGTATTACTGCCATTTTCGCGATGAGGATATAAGTCTGGACATTTTCATTGAGTGTGGTGTACCAGAGATCTGTCTCATCGGTGGCATATTTATGATGTTTGACTTAGCTTCTTTAGTTTTGCAGATAAAATAGTGAAAAAAATCATTCCAAACTACTGTTTTACATAAAATTACACAATGTAAATGTAATTAAAAAAGAATCGAATCCTCATCTTTTGGAAACTTTAATTTTGGTTCTCGCTTTACCTAACTTAAATTTGTTAACTTTTGAAACAATTAGCTCTATACAACTTACTGAAAGTGATGAAAGATGCAGCAGGAGAGTTTTTTCCAGAAAAAAGGAGATAAAATTTGAAATTCCGGAATCTAATCCATGTTATTTTTGTATAACATTGATCTTCTTTTGAAAATTAAGAAAATAATACTTATTTGTCTGTACAATTAGTTTTTACGAAAAAAAGAAGCTTTAAATTTGTTTGAAGTTAAGCACAAAGCAATACAATGTGCTATCTGTGCTCTGTCCACCACGAGTATCGAAACCCGGATTCTAACGTTGTAAGTCCGCAGACATAAAAAACAAAATCTTGAGGCTCTTACATCAAAAAAATTTTAAACATTATGGTGCCACACTGTAAACACATAAACTTAAAACCGTAACTGGGTAGTTCGTTTTGAAAGGGAATTTTTGAAAATCAAGAAATTGGCAGCTTGTTTTATTGACATTGTTGAGTAAATAATCTTTATTCTTGGTTTTGAATAATTAGAAAATTAGATTGAAGCAACTCCTTATTTAATCAAAGTATTGCCTACTTAGGCTCAATTCGTTTATGGCTTCCTACTCTAGAGTCCAGTGGTAAATAAACTATGAGGTTTACTTCTCCTGAGGTTATCAGCGTGACGTGTTAGAGAATACAACGCCGACAAGGTACACAAAGACTTGAATATTACTTATTATAAAGTTGGGACTAATACGAAAACTAATTCTGCTTAGTCACTAATTATTGATATTGCAATGGTCCAAGAGAATAATAAAGATAGGCATATGATTAAGAAACAAACTTCTAAAAAAAACTGTGCTAGTGATACGTTTATCAATGATGTCAGAAAAACACGCCGGTTCAAGAAGTCTTAATATAAAACGAAAAAAAACAACATGTAACCCGAGCGCTTTCGAAAGGTGGACCTTTCTTCTTCAGGGGTAAACTGGGAATGTTTTGTAAACTATTGTTCGATTTCGAAAACTAAAGGAAATTAGTTGAACGTGTGAGAGAATTTAAAGATATGATAACGCACAAGGTATGTATTTTACTTCACACGTAAGTATTGTTATACACGTATATTTGTTTTCATTTACGGATTTACTGTTCAGTTAGTTCAGTTAGCGATATCTAAAGAAGGGCATTACCCTTAACGTTGCATTCACAATTATATATATTAAAAATATGTATATTAACTCCTTAATGGTTTGACCTATAACATACTTCTGTTTACCATTTCAATCAGGCTTTGAAATAACAAGATATGGAACAGAGACTTAAACGTCAAAAACTGTTCACAAATTTAATGTGTATCTTGATATAGAGTGTCTTTAACATATTGATACTCTGAAAATGATGATATTGTTTCTGGTTTTAGACGAGGTATACACGAATATCAGATTTATTTTGTAATTATGACGTCGTTTTCAATTGGAGAATCATCAAAAGCGACTGTTACTTGACGAGCTATTAGGTGTTTTCGGTATGTGCCTAAAGGTCAAGGTCATTGCAATAATTGGAAAATATTTTTAAAAATGAAACAACAAGTTGCCGTCTATCCAAACAAACAAGGCTCTACAACCACAACAACAAACTGAAAAGACCGCTTGGAGACAAGGTTATACATAGCAACGTAATCGTTTATCGGGTGAAGCATTTTTACTTTCATTACCGAACCAACCTTTCAACGCTATACCTTACCAAACCAACCTTTCAACGCTATATCATTACCGAACCAACCTTTCAACGCTATACCTTACCGAACCAACCTTTCAACGCTATATCATTACCGAACCAACCTTTCAACGCTATACCATTACCGAACCAACCTTTCAACGCTATATCATTACCGAACCAACCTTTCAACGCTACACCATTACCGAACCAACCTTTCAACGCTACACCATTACCGAACCAACCTTTCAACCCTATACCATTATCGAATCAACTTTTCAACGCTATATCATTACCGAACAAACCTTTCAACGCTATACCATTACCGAACCAACCTTTCAATGTTATATCATTACCGAACCAACCTTTCAACGCTATACCATTACCGAACCAACCTTTCAACGCTATATCATTGCCGAATCAGTCTTTCAACGCTATATCATTACCGAACCAACCTTTCAACGCTATATCATTACCGAACCAACCTTTCAACGCTATACCATTACCGAATCAGCCTTTCAACGCTATATCATTACCGAACCAACCTTTCAAAGCTATACCATTACCGAACTAACCTTTCAATGCTATATCATTACCGAACCAACCTTTCAACGCTATACCATTACCGAACCAACCTTTCAACGCTATACCATTACCGAACCAACCTTTCAACGCTATATCATTACCTTGATCAATAACAGTCAGTAATAGACACAAACTTCTTTACTAAATCCAAATCTAAAACAACATGAAAACCTATAATAAGTAAAGGAAAATGTGGGTTTAAAAACGTTGCACGATTCTTCTAGTCCATTTTTCATTTCGATTAATGAAGAACTGCTTAATGCTAGAAGCTTATAGAAACATCGAAATTTAATTAGCGATTCTATGTTGTCACAGACCAGGCTTCCTCCATAGAGATTAACCCCTTATATATAAACTTAATGCATTTCTCGCTAGCTCACTAATTCATTATATAATTAATTAACTGAAATTAAGTAGAGTCAGACGCTGAAAAATGGCTTAAGGCGCTTTCAAACACCACAACGAAGTTTTAACGAAATAAAAACGTATAATGCCTTGGACCAGAACAACCAATGGTTCTCAACGCAAATGTAAAGCTTTAGTTTGTGGATAGATCCATTATGGTACTCAAGGGAGAATAATATTATTCAATATAAGCGTAATTTCTTTTTCTCTCAGCTTCTAAAACTATAAATATTTCTCACGCATAATGAAGACACGTTTCGGTTACATTATTATTCTTAAGTAGGAGTTATTTTAATTTTCATTGTAAAACTTTAATACACATATATATATATATAATAGCAAGTATGACAGCGTAATGCCGGACGTTCATTGGAATATATTAAAACTGTAGCGATGGGGAACCAAAGCCATCAATAGCAATCATTGTGTCTTTTCTCTTGTTACCTTCTATTTCAACTACGTCATATATACTTTCTAACTCATGCTCCAACATATGTTGAACGTTAAATTCTGATATTAATTTTCAATGACTTTTATATTATAATAGACAAGAACTGTTCTTCATAGTTAACCAACTCTGAAATTAAACTATGCTGTATTTATAACTCCACTGATTTTTCAACACTGGTAACACATTTTTTGTTGCCGAAAACAGTATTAATTGATCTTTGTTTGTGCTTTGTAAGCCTGAGGTCTTATAACGATAAATGTCGAGTTTCGGTACCTGTGCAGCTTTAATAAAAACGAAACTAACCAAGTTTTTCATACGAGATATCATTTTTTTTTTCTAAATTAAAAAAAACACACCTTAGGTTTCAAAGTATTCAGCAAATCATTTTGACAGGGAGCCTAAGTTGGGTAAATTTCAATTATTCTGCTTTTCACCAGTAACGAATAAATCTTATCCAAGTGTCCCCCCCCCCCCGAGTGAGCACAGCGCAGATTGTGTAGCTTTGCGCTTAAAGACAGACAAACAAACTTATTCAAGTGTAAAATATAAACCATAAGTTTATCAGGTTTTCAGGACTTCTTCTTTTTCTCTTATATTTTAATAACACTCTGCTTTCTTTGTATATAAATATATATATACACGCCATTCTAAGTTTCAGGCGAGAGATACTTTGTACACCAGTCTAGAGAATTTAATTAAACAGTGACGAAAAAGCTCATAAAATCAACAGCTAATGGAGAAAGGCGGAAATGGAAATTGAGATAATATTCATCAAACTCTTAAAAAGCATTAAATTCTGACGCTTGCAGCAGCCCTCGTCTTTATAAGTACCACGGAACCGTACTGTAATACTTCCGTTATGAGATATATTCACTTTCGTCTTGCATGTTGGGGTTCATGTAGATATCATCCCCACGTAGAAAACGTATGGAATTGTCACAGTATTTGGAAAATAAATAAAAGTTTTAATCAAACTCTGACATAATTACAGCAATATTCTAGGCGAACAGGTTTATTTTTTCCATCCCACTATTTGCATGATTGATTTCACTTCTGTCAACCTCGTTATACCAGTTGAATACAATGCATTAAAAATAAAATTATGTACTCATTACACGTACAGTCACTCTTTTCTATAATTAAAAATATTAAATGTACCGTCGTTCAAACAACTTCAAATATGATAACAAAGGCCTTATAGCCAAGCATGAAATTTATGATAACAACTTCATGACTTTCTCCGAAAACGTTGAAGTTGGTTGTGCTTTCATAAAGAATGATATATATATCAACGTACATATCAATACATTTATAATAGCACCATAGCAAAGATACTGACACTTTTTTGCCAATCATATCTATATGACACATACCTCGTTTTATTTATATAATATTCTGCTCATCAACTTATTCCACTTTAACCAGTCACATGACATTTTAAATACAGTTAAATAAGTCTTACTGGATGTTATGATCTATTGTTTACCTTTCCATAAACTCACTACGTCACTTGATAAGGAATATTTACTTGGAAAGGAGTGTTGACGCAAGCTGTTGCTTTAGTGCTCGTAAGTGTTCATAGTTTCTGTGGCATTGTATATTACGATCTCATCCAATATTTGAAGCATGTAATCTGGCTGAAACATTATCCTTGCTTTAAAAATTTCCAACAAGCTCCATATTTCTTGTATTTACCAAAATTTCACCTTTATAACTTCTTAAACGTGTATTATTAAGTACAAGCGTATATGAACTATTTTTGTAACAGCTTTAAACTAGGTAATGTAAGATAGATAATATAAATTAAACGTTCTGCGTTATTTTTTATTTGCTTACTTTCATTGCACTAACCAGTAAATTTTTGAGTTTCACAGATTGTATCTTTTTCTTACATCTCTTTGGTGTTGCCATTTACCAAAAACTTCACTTTTGTTTAATACTAATGTAATTTCAAGTCTACTGTATTGATGTTTGAGGTACTTGTACTTGCATTTGTAACTTCCATAATTGTAATTTCCATATTTAGCAAATAACAATTTTTAATCTTGGCGTAGATGTATTTTCAAATGTTTCCTGATATTAAAATATATGTAAATTTAAACGTATGTTTTTTAAGCCTAAAGTAAATGAATTGTAAAAGTATCTAATGTATTGTGTAAAATGCGTACGACTCAACAAAATAATAAGATGAAATATTTTGCAAAAGAGTGAGGTAGATATTTGTGTTGAATTAAAAGGAGTCAGAGGTTAAACTCTACGTTTCACGTGTTTTGAAAATATATACTTAACATCAAACAAGAGGTTACTATTTAAGTACTCAGCTCTTTAAAAAAATGTATGTGTGTGTATAATTCTAGAATGCGAGCTTCTATCTCATATCACTCTCCTGATAGGAAGATTATTACATAAAATTTGGTCCAAACAATGCTATTTCCCAATATCTATATATCAAGAATAATTTGCATTTCTAAACTGTCTTGCTGAACCTAACAAAGATCATTGTATCAAAACGTGAATCAGCATATTTAGACCATGTTTATGACACCTGGCCTAACATTTGTTTTGTCTTGTTTGTCAACCAATGATACTGTCCCATTCAAGAGTAATATATTTCAGTTTTGAGAGCTATTCTGATTTCGATTATAGTGATACATTTCAGTTTTCAGAGCTATTCTGATTTCGATTATAGTGATATATTTCAGTTTTCAGAGCTATTCTGATTTCGATTATTGAGTAATATATTTCAGTTTTCAGAGCTATTCTGATTTCGATTATAGAGTAATATATTTCAGTTTTCAGAGCTATTCTTATTTCGATTACTAGATTAATATATTTCAGTTTTCAGAGCTATTCTGATTTCGATTATAGAGTAATATATTTCAGTTTTCAGAGCTATTCTTATTTCGATTACAGATTAATATATTTCAGTTTTCAGAGCTATTCTGATTTCGATTATTGCAACTGCTTCTTGACTTGCACGTGTTGACTACTAATTACCAGACACAAACAAAAACTTTCGCTTTAAAAATAATTTAATTCACACATATAAATTATTCAAATCTTGATATTCTAAAGTTACCATGTATATGATTTCATTCTGATAGGTTCATTAGTTAGATTGAAGATTTCGTGAACAATTTTGTTGGAAATAAAAACATCTTTACATGCAATTCTTTTCACTCCGAAGAAACAAAGTTCTTCAAAATACACAGTTACGTTGTGGAATATTCTTAGAAAATATGATTATTACCGAAATATGCCAGGTATTCCTTTAACCTCGATTTATTTTATCATACACGTTAGTTCTTTACTTAGAATATTTGGTTAGAACTATAATAATCTTAATGCATTGTATAACAAAAAAGAATAAAGTTCAGTTTCATTATTTCAAGAATATTTCTGTATTCTTTACCATTTAATAAAGACTTCAAACTAAGGCTGAGGCTCAAGAAATATTTGATTGTCTCATATGTTTGTTTTTTAGACAACACAAAATACATTAACGTTTTTTGTCGTTGTTTTTTTTTTTGGAACCTAGTTCAGTATTCAATTAAAATATATAGTATATTCAGTTGTATTGAAACACTGTTCACCATTTTTGAGAAAAACCTTAATATAAACAATCATCGCTCTGACACAACACATTTCTGGGATGACGCAATTAAATTGTCATCTGAGTTAAGATAACTATAATCTTTTTTTCTCTATCCTACGATAATCCCTTAGTTCAACTTGGAGACAAGAAAAACTGTAACACATCCACAGCACATTATATTTAGATCTATACCAATAATTAATGCAGTGTGTGATACCACTTGGAGCTGAGAAATAGTACCGACGTTTACTAAATGTGTAGCCTCCATTAAACTACGATTGTTGAAACTTCGGACGGAAATTAGGAGCTGCGACTTAGTCCTTTATCGTGAATATCCATCTCTAGATCTGTAGGGAAAACGTGTAGATATATTTAATGAAATGTGTACTTTACAATACCTGAGACGCTTTTCCAACGCTTTAACAATGTAATCTTCGATACTTAGTGCCACATTTTATCTTATTTAATACAAAGTAAAGACTATGTGTGTACACATAGCTTTAACGCAAAACTACTAAAGAATATTGAAATGATCTTTCGGTTTCAGAACAGATGATTCATTCTATCCTCAGAATGTGCTTCATTTCTTTTCTTTTTGATCTTGAAAGGTTTTTCATGAACTGTTAAGCTATTTGCAAATCATCCATACATGATAAAATTCAGGTGTGATGATACGCTGGAGTTTCATAGTCTGAGATAACATCAAGATTTGAAAAAAAAAAACGCGACTGAGGTTGAATACAATCAACATCGTTGAATGTATTCAGGAAAAGAGGGAGATGTGTTATCAAGTTAGGTGTAAGGAACATCAATTGGGATTAAATATTTGAGAAAGTGGCCAGGTTTTGGACAGTCTCTAAGGGGATTATAGCACTATAAATCATTGGAAATTGATGTGAGTGAGCGGCCACCTTGCTACGTTTAGCATATACATGATAAACTTCTGGGATGAATGGGAATAAACCAACGATGATAGTCTTGAAATACTGGATTATCGAATATAATTATGGCATACCTATGATGTTTGTCAGATATATATAGAGTTAGGATGTTTTAGGAAACAACGTATACAATATTTTAACTTCAAAAGAACACGTAGTGTGCAGCTTTCCACCTAGATCTAACTCTCGTGTTTTCTTTGGTTTTTGTATCCTAGTATATTTTTCGTTTGTTACAGAATTGCGAGCAAAGCTATAGAAGAGCAATCTGTTTATAAACGTCTCTAATTATGAGCTGATAGACTAGAAGGAAGGCAGCTAGCCAACTCTAAGGCTATTCTTGTCTGATCGGTTAGTGGTGCATTAGAGCATCATCTTGTAGCAAACCCATAGCTCCAAAGTACGAACCATGTTTTTGCAGCGACGGTTCGGAAACCATGAATCCTTGGTTTCTCTTCAGGTCAGGATAACCTGTAAGGCTGCTCGCCGCCCCTTTTTAATTTGGTATGAATCATATTCTCACTTATTTCGAAACAAAACCCATACCATGCCGAGTTGTAAGCTTAAAATAGCATCAGCTCTCATTAGCCTTATGGGGAACTAATAAAGCTCAAAACCATAGTTCTCAGTTATTGATGGTCTCTTAAAACAGTATCAGCTCTCATGGGGAACTAATAAAACTCAAAACCATAGTTCTCAGTTATTCATGGTCTCTTAAAATAGTATCAGCTCCCATTAGCCTTATGGGGAACTAATAAAGCTCAAAACCATAGTTCTCAGTTATTCATGATCTCTTAAAATAGTATCAGCTTTCATTAGCCTTATGGAAAACTAATAAAGCTCAAAACCATAGTTCTCAGTTATTCATAGTCTCTTAAAATTGTATCAGCACTTATTAGCTTGAAAAAAAATGAGATAGTATTTAAAACTGTAGTTCTCAGTCAGTCATGGCCCCATACTAGAGAATAAAATAAATCTGTAACGCCATTTAGGGTGAGAGCGTAGCTACCCAGCACCCAAAGTCTTTCAATATTTTTTTATCAGGTACCTTCAACACTTTAGTCATAATTTTACTTGGTCATGTTGACATATAAATTATTTTTCTTACCACGACTGATCAAAGGTTGATTTTAATTCTGATGAAACAAAATTCACATTTGATGAAATTCAATAAAATTTGCAAGTGATTAATTTTTCAGCAGAGTGAATAATTCCAGAAATAAATATCAAATAATTGTAAATTTCTCCCCGAAAGAATAAAGAGACAAAAAATTGTGAATTAATAACTGAAAACGATAATGCGTTAAAGATCCTAATTAGGTGTAGTTAATTTCCTGAATAATTGTTTTTCGTATTTAAAGCGTCAAGTAAAAACAATGTATAACACAAATGTAGATTGTTTAAATGCTATAACGTATAAATATATGTAGACATGTTTAAATATTATCTTGGTGACAAAGCGGAGTTGTAGCCAAAGTTCTAGTTCCGTTATTCATGTTTACATGACATGTTGATCTAAATGTCTACATGATACTACTAAAACTTTCCAGAAAAAAACTCTTAACTCATAGTTGTTATTCCAGAAAAGCGCTTCTACTTTACAGTTCCCATACTAAATAAACGCTTCTACTTTACAGTTCCTATACTAAATAAACGCTTCTACTTTACAGTTCCTATACTAAATAAACGCTTCTACTTTACAGTTCTCATACTAAATAAACGCTCCTACTTTACA
>NW_013665957.1:0-6231 GCF_000517525.1 Limulus polyphemus | reverse complement strand
GTTCCTATACTAAATAAACGCTTCTACTTTACAGTTCCTATACTAAGTAAACGCTTCTACTTTACAGTTCCCATACTAAATAAACGCTTCTACTTTACAGTTCCTATACTAAATAAACGCTTCTACTTTACAGTTCCTATACTAAATAAACGCTTCTACTTTACAGTTACTATACTAAATAAACGTTCCATACTCGTGTATTTTACATAAATATTAGAATAGTCCTCCTGTGAGTCAGAGATACGTTTTCTGTCTCACATTGTTAGAATCCGAGATTCGATTCCTCACGGTGGAAAGAGCGCCCACTGTGTAGCTTTGCTCTAAAACAATAATTTGATAAGATGAATAATTCCAAAATGAAAGAAAATTACTAACATTTTGGGAGTAAAGGAATGCTAAAATATATAGCTTTTAAGTATATACTTTGATATATAACTTATGTCCACCGTCAAACTTCTCACAGCATTTCTTGCATTACATAACTGTTACACCACGTTTTTCCACAAGTTTCCTTTAATCTTATAAACTGTTGAACCATTTTTTGCCTCATGTATTAAAATAGATAGGACTATTATGATCTTTCGACCAAACTAAAGGAGAAGTTTATATTAGACATGGTGACTGTACATAAGATGCGTAAACCAAGTTAGTTTATATACTACTTCCAGCGAATGGATAATCCGAAAAGGCTCTATAGCTAAGTTTCATTAACCTTTTGAGCATTTCAGAGTACATGTAAAGTTTCTAAACACTTTACTAATGGTAACGAACCTATAGAAGCCGGTAATCAGACGTGAAGCTAAATTACTCTATCTGCGAAAAAAAAAAAAGAGGAAAATAATGTCTTTCTGCACCATTGTTCTTAAACATCCCTAAAAACGGCCGTTTCGTAAAAAACTTTAACTATTTTCGTTTCACAAGATTCTGCTTTGAAAGATGTGTTTTATTGATGACAGAATGACATTCATAACTTGTCTTGAAGACAGTCAATAAATCGTTAGTTATATGGCTGCTTGTTCTTCATGAATTACCTAAATAATAAATCAATACAGTAGTGGCGTAAAAAACAAATTTCATAGTAAGCCTATGATGGAAACAGCTAATTTCATAAGTAAGTTTGTGATTTAATGTCTTTTGATGCCATAATTATTTAGTAGCTGGCACAAAATAAATAAACAAATTATGAATAACTTCAATTAATATATTTTAAGTATATATAGGAAAAGTTTCAGAAGTGATTTAAAACAATTTAAGACTTTGAAACGCAAGAGCTTTTACAATATCTGAACGAAAATATAATCTCCTATAGATGATTTATAATAAAAGAATGATGGGTATTGGTTCAAACTAAACACTTATTTAAGCTTCACTGGCAAATTTGATGTGCGTCAAATTAACTGAAGGATAAGATTGAACTTATATACTTCAAAGTATCTGGCGGAGAAGATATAAGATATTTACTGTCCGTTAAAGTATCTGACGGAGAAGATATAAGATATTTACTGTCCGTTAACGTCCCTGACGGAGAAGATATAAGATATTTACTGTCCGTTAACGTCTCTGATGGAGAAGATATAAGATATTTACAGTCCGTTAAAGTATCTGATGGATAATATTGAAGTTGTTCACTATCCGTCATCGTGTCTAACGAATAAGATTGAACTCGTTACTGTGCGTCAAAATACCTGACGGATAAGAATGAACGTATTTACTGTGCGTTAAAATACCCGTCGGATAAGATTGAATCGTATCTATAGATTAGGCACAGCGCAAACCATGAGAATCTGTTTGAATAAGGTTTCTAATCTTCGTAAGGAAAGAAAACACCAAAGAACTAGGTTAATCTAAGAATGTTACTTCATGAATAATTCAGTGTAAAGTTTTGTGCGAATTTTGAATTAGGTGTTCCTGGACGATTCGTAAAGAAAAAAACATTTAAAGTCGAAACTTGCTCGTTCCATACCTTACAGTTTTTATGAAGGATTAAGAAGTTAATCAGGAACGTAAGTCAATAGTATTTTTCCTTGATCAATAATAATGGTCGTTTATATTAAGTTTCTATTTCCCACAACGAAGCTCAAAAAAAATAATTATATAAAATGTTCGAATAAATTAGAGGTTCGAGGATCACAAACGGAAATCAATGTATTTAAAACACTGGGCGGATAACAGCATACGTTAAAGTCTCCAAGGCATAGTTTCAAATGAGAAAGTATTATTTTATTCCTTACATACTGAGGGTATTTTACAGGTTACATGTGTTAGAAGTACTACAACCATCACGAGAGAGCCCCAAATATATATCAACTTATATTTGCAGGCTACTTATAGGAACACCCGCACTTTTTCAAATTCACGACAAAACTTATATTCAAATGAGCTGCTTTACTGTAGGAAATAAAAACATTAGAAACATTTAAAACAAAAATAATCGTTAGACAGTAAACTTTTATCAGTAAAATATTGTTTCATAAAAATTTCAAATCTTTGCCTGATTTGTATATTAGATTACGTTTTTTTTTTTCCATTCCTCACAGCGCCTTCTGGTAGTACGTTAGCGCAAGTGGTAGCTAACTATATTTTGACAAGCCCCAGAAAGAAACCAAGAATTATTCAAGTATTCTTTAGAACATGTTAGACAGACTTTTTTTTTTTTTACAAGCACTGTTAATAGCTCTACCACGCCACCGTAGCAGCGACTGTGTGAAAATAATGATAAGTATTTACGAGACGTGCACCACCTACAGGTCATGTAATGGATGGATATGTTCAGCCAATCCTTTCGCAGAAGGCGTGAATAGATGTCAGATGAAAACGCTAAAATTTTCTTATGTTACCTCTATCAAAATAAATAGAGACGGAAAATGATGACGTTCACATACGATGTCTATTCTCACTAGTGAGTGTAGAAATAAAAACTGATCACAACAGAAAATAAGCATCTGTTCTAGATTAACTCCGAAGAATATCAGAGAAAGGAATAAAAGGAGTGTTTCGCAAGTGATATTAAAACATTTACTGCAAACAATTCACGCTCTTTTTTTAAAACTACCTGATATAATTTATTTTTCAGCTTGGGCATAGGACAGGTCGACTATTCGCACCCGTCTTGTGAAAATGGATTTTCTCAGGGGTCTTCCAACTCGCCACCCCCCGCATTGGATTTGTTGATCCCACCCAAGACATTGGATACATATGTTATAGATTTCCACCACTCTGTGATCCTGTCATAGGATACTTGTTATTTGTCGAAATAAATCCCAAACCAGGTCGACAACCATAGCGTTCAACTTGTCACCTTTGCCTCCTGTCTACTAACTACTCGTACCATGTGTCCAAATTTTAAACTCACTACTTTTACCCTTAGCTGTGTCCAAAGTTTAGACTTTTGTAGCTCTAATCAGTAGTTTGAACCCTGTTACGTTTCAAGAAATTCCAACTCACTTAGTATCAATTAGAAACCTTCTTCTTGAATAATACAACAAACAAAATTCACTCTCGGTAAACAAAAGTAACACGAGCGAAACGAGGGGGGGGAGTCAATATCCCCGAACACCCCTGTTGGGGAAAGTTTTATGAATTTTCCTTTGAACTCTAAATTCATGCCATGTTTAAAATAAATAAGTATAAACATCAAAACGGTTTGTTTTGCTGTTTTTATTATTTATATTAATTATATTAGCCAATATATTGTTCCGGAGTAGCATTAAGCTAAGCATAAGCTAAGAAAGTACACATGTAGAAAGGTAGTAAATAAGGTCATCAAAATATATCGAAAGCGTTATCTTAGCAAAATGTTTGTTTGGTTGCCTGTTTATTATTTTTTTAAGTGCAACGCTAATGCTCTATCTCTGCTGTGTTTACCACGGGTATCAAACCCCAATTTATGGGGTGTAGGCCTTCAAGCTAAAAACCAGGTTTCGATAAATGTTTGTTTGTAATTAAGCACAAAGCTACACAATGAGCTATATGTGCTCTGCCCACAACGGGTATTGAAACCCGATTCTAGCGTTGTAAGTTCGCAGACATACCGCTGTGCCACTGGGGGGGGGGGGGCTTCGATAAATGTAATGTATATTACTAAAACGCTAGAACAAACTTTCAACGGGTGAAAGAGAGATTGTATCCTTGATATTTATTGTTGAGTTAGTACTGAATTTTGCTGAATAAACTAGGTGTTTTATCATACACAAAAGTATATCCATGTATATGTGTGTGTTATATCTCAGCAAATGTTCTACAAAAGTTTCGTTGCTAATGAATTTAAGAAATGAAATTCATCAACTCGATTGATCTCCGCAATATAAGCACTGTACAGAAATAACTTAATGTAAATAGTTATCGATTTCCGCCTCTCTGATTCCTGTATTACCATAGCAACACATACACCAACTTAATATCCAACTTTCGTTACATGTAGCTCTGGCTTACTGAATAAATGCTGCCAATCTGAGGCGATGAAACCTGTCGGCTGGATGGAACTGCTGAATTTTAGAAATCGAACAGGTTCCATAACTTCTGGTAGCTCTTCTGCTAATGAATTATTCATACAGAAAACATTCCTTAAGTAGCCTTTCAAGAAAACTGTGTAAATATATGTAAATGTATCATACTCCTCTTCTTCCTTAATATTCATGAATAAATCTATAATTTTACGAGATATTTTTCATTCCGGAAACTACATCTAAGAAAGATGCTTCGAGGTAATGAAATTACATTTTTATCCCAATTCATTGTTAACGAAAGCTTTGGAGATGGCGCTGCTGCTGCAGACTCATTTTTGATGTATTTTAACGTAAGAATTCGGTTGACTTTATGTTCAAAATTTATTTACTGAGTTTTAGCAAATTTCGTTTGATATTTTGTAGCTGATTTGAAATATATTTATATGAGGTATTGTGGTGTAAAGCATTTAAAGTTGTAGAAAAATGTGAACGTACTACGTTTTAAACGCCATCTAAGAGTACTGGAAAACACTCCTTTATACATATAACACAAAACTATAAGCATGGAGCAATTCTTCAATCCTAGAACAGCTTACAGTAACGTGCGCCACTAGCCATAAAGAAATCTGCGAATACAGAAAGATTCTGCTAGCAATGGATTTGTCTGTAAAATTCCTGTGAAACCACGCGTTCCGAAAACAAACCTGTATCAATAGAGGAAAAAAAAAGAGAGAGAAATATTATGGTATAAACATCGTCGATGAAGGATCGCTGAGATGCAACGGCCACCCTTTCTAAACCCTCCTTTTTCAAATACCCTTACTCATAAATGCGTTTCTGCACCTATTTTAACATTTCTTTTCTTTAAGTGCTTGTTGGATTCTATAGTTACGTTTATGACTAACGGTTAGATTGGAAGCAACATGATTTAATTTACGAGAAGAAAAAAAACATTCAGTCTACGCGTTACAATTCAAAATTTCAAATCTAGATAACAAACAGCCTCCAGGAGTGAAAAGTACTCAAATATAAAATACTTGATATACGGTACTTTGACTTGATATACATTCATATGAAGAGCTAGTTCCCTGTCCACAAAAATGTAAACATTGCCCCTGATTAAGACGTTCAGAATTTCGAAGATAATATTTTAAGCGTTAAGTAAACCATTATTTTCAACACTAGTGAAAAAGAGCAACATCAAAACTAGGATAATTTCAACTATCCTAGAAATACTGAAAGAAGTCACGTAAATACGCAAACCTTTTACTGTTAATCAATACAGTTCACCATATGAAGTACAATCTAGTAAAAATACTATTCAAGGCCATCGTTTTTAATATTAGTCCCTATTTGTTCTTATATTCCAAATTATATTAATGCTTCAACAAAGCATTATTTCCGTCAGAGTAACTTCATAACCATTACAAAAGTACACCAAAGGACTGAATAAACGAGAAAACTAGCAAATGACAGAAAATAAAAAAGATGCTTCTTAAATAATGAATGTAACTATATATCTCAACAAATTGTTTAATTTCCTTTTTCTCAGAATCCTGTTCTCACGTTACATTTTTCTTATGCATTTTTTTTTGTGAACACCAAATCATGTTAGCTTAATTTTTTCTTAGATATAGAGATATGATCAATTTTTATAGATTGGTAATAGATGTTTTTCTTTCATTCAAACCATCCAAATGAATATTTTTTTATCAAAGATAAACTGATGTAATAAGTAATGAGAAAAAAAAGAGATGAGTCAAGGTGCAACTGATGTAATAAGTAA
>NW_013665956.1:638425-670898 GCF_000517525.1 Limulus polyphemus | reverse complement strand
CTATTTAAATTCACAGAAGCAACGGATGAAATTTCCTCAGAAATTTCCCTTTGCTTCAATCTTGCATATAAAATATCTAGCATGACTTTCCCATTTATGTCACAGACAGAAAATCTTTGTAATTATTTGAGTAAGAGAAATGTTAGTAAATTATGTGTATTTGAAGTTTGTAAATATCCTGTTGCTATCAGTTTATCATACATTAGTATATATACTTTAATTATCAAAAAGCAATTAAAAAATGTTATTTGAAGTGTGTATCCACAGATACAGCTGAGGTGTGTGTTTAAACCTAATTGTTGCAGGTATGTGTTTTTAAAACGCAGTTGTCAACATAACTAGTCTGAATGCCACTGTGTAAACAGATGTAAGTGTGCTTCAAATTTAACAAAATACATATAATACATATATTACATGCATAAGTTATGAAAATAAGTTATGAAATTTAACAAAATATATATAATACATATATTACATGCATAAGTTATGAAAATATAAAGAAAACTGGATTGCATTGCACAATTGTGGTTATACTGTATACTTAGACCCTAAATTACACTCATTTAGTTTCTACTAAGCACCATCCTATGAGTCCATTACACTTAACCCTTTTGAGCTGGATCACAGGTGAAAGGCCATGTCATCTCGTTTGTTGACTGCCATTTAAAATTTTATTAAACTATTTTGTGAATTTATGTCAGTAAGTTTGGTATCAAACTGTAGATTATAATTCAAATTTTAGAACTATACATTACTCAATTTGTTAATTTAAAAGTAAATATTAAAAAAACATAGATAAACATTGATTTTTGTGTGTCATGTGGTATGTTGAATGCAGCACTGATTCAAATTAGATGTTTGTGAAGTCAAAATACTAAGTCTATAGTTTCATATGAATTAGAAACTCAAATTACAGATATTGAAAAGCTAGAATATAAAAAAGAACGTCTTATCTTTTCTATTTGCTAAGATATTGTTCACGTAATAAATCAAACACAGTTGTACCCTGCTCACCTTTTTCCATTTTTGGAAATGCTACCTTATATACACTTAATTCTATATATGACATGAATAACCAATCAGAAGCTCAGAATGTCCTCCTTGTGGTTTTCTCAGCCTTTCTAACATACCTAACGCTAATTCTTTCTTTTGAACCAAGATTTCAATGAGGTATGTTGTGTCTTTAGTCTGCTCGAAATTTCATATTTTTTTTCAGACCAATCGACTCTGTCCTCTATGCATTGATGTCAAATGTTGAAAACACAGAGACAAAATAACATGTTGTAAAATTTTTTCCGCCCACCATGGGGATATCGTTTTCTGCTGGACTGCTCACAGGTGTCCCTTTGCTTTTCAATATAGGGTATCGCAGTCACCCATTGTGCTGTCTTGGGTGTTCTAGATTGTTTTATCCACCAAGATGCTGTAAAGACCTGCAACATCTTACACACACACCGACCTGAAGATGAAAGAAGGGAGACTTTCAAATGTCATTCTCTACAGGTGTTTTGTTTTATAACAGGCAGCTGCTGTCCATTCCAGTTTACTCAGTCACAAAATTTTTTCATCATATAGATGCATCAGAAATTCTATTGATCATTTCCAATCATACCAGTTGTCAACATTCTAGGCATTGCATGTAACATCTCCTGACTATATTATTGTATTTTATAAGCATCCCACCTCAAAACACTACTTGATAGTTTGGAAAATAAGGGTCACAGTGCCCTTTCAGCTGTTAATCTATTGATCAACTGACTGTACTGGCAACTATCATATAATCTTATAAACATCTAATCATGAAATCCTACTTAACTTGTAAGTTAAGGAATACCACATCTTTAACTAAAAGCTGTTTATCAGTGATAATGATCAAAGGTCAGAATGGGTATTTTGGTAAATTATCAGAGCTTTCACCTCACTCTCCTAATATTTCATCTCACTCCCCTCAAACAGCCAGATAAGTACTATCAACATTTACCTGTTCATAAGCTGAGTTGGTATCATCATATAATACAGTGATCCAGCTATCCTCTGGTTCACTAGTTTCTCCCAATTGTAATTCCTGTCCCAAACAGTGTAGGAGATACTTGTCATTGACTTTAGCTTATCAATATGTATTTGCACTCTATGCTACACTAACAGCTCATAGTTGAATGGATTGTGCTACCTGAGGAAGCTGTAAGGATTAGTGCAACTGGAACAAAGTTGTTTATATGAAGCAGGCACTTACTAAAATCATCTTTAGTCTCCATTATTAAAGTTTCATTCTTTCACTGTTTTGTTATAACATCTCTTTTGCACTATGATAACTTTACCCAGTTGCTAATGTGTGAATTCGTGCCCTTCAATTAATGCAGACCTGAACTAATCCACTTATTCCTGCACTGAGATGGATTATACACCACCATCACTTAGAGATGATGTATAATTACATGATCTATTAATTTCTTTGTTGCAAATGCAAATTGACAAAACTTCACATACTGAGAATTTCTATTAAAACTTCATTTATCGAGTCATGTTTCTATTTCACATTTTAAAAACTATATAATTTCATGTATAGAGCCATCTCTTTTGAGTTTGAAAAAAATTTTGAATTTTGTATTTCATATTATTGCAATATTTTCTAAAAATTTCTTTATTTGACTCTGTAAAACAATATTTAGGCTTGACACAATAAAAATTCTGTTCCTGGAATGTATCCTAACTGTATGAATATTATGAGCTCTTAGGCATCATATATAACAAGTATAATTTGTAAATACTTTTTGTTAAAACAGATTCTTAAAAAAATCAATTTTTTTATGGAAATCAGAGTAGATCATAATAAAATAAAACTCTTTTAAACTTTCTTCCTGTTCATTTGTGAAAACAATATATAGTGTTTTCAAGTTTATTATTTTTGAAAATGCAATGTTATGTCCAGAAGTTAATGTTTGGAAAGTGAATGGAAATATTGTTATATTAACTAATATCAGAACTTCATGTGCTGACTAAGCTCTATAAAAATATTCCTGAAAAAACTCAAAAATAAGGGGAAGAGAAATGAAAATATATACTAAAATTCACTGTATTCCATTGCCTGCATCTAGTTGGCATGTGATACTTCATAATACAAATAAATAATGGTAATGAAACAATGGTAATGCAATTTTGGAACATGACAGCATGCACACATTTTCTCAAGTTGACACATTGATTGTCCTGAAAGTAATACAAAGCATAAGTTTTTTGTCTTGAAATATTTCACATTAAAATAGTATTAATGTTTGTTTTAAAAAATATGTACACCTAATTATTTGTTAATTCAAATTTGTTTGGTGTAGGAATTTATTTTTTTTTTTATTAGAAGTTGGTTACACTAAAGGTTGTGTAAATAAGGTAGTACAAAAACAGTGGTGATCATTTTTCATTTGGTTAACAAGGTTACTGTTGTCTGTGATGACTGAGACTGTACATGTTGACACATAAAACATATATTTTGCTTTCTTATATTTTACTATGTTGATATAAATTATTAATTAAAATTATTGTGTAAATAGTTAATGTAAAAATTAAAGAATAAGTTAAAGATTCACAAAGTTTTTTTTAATTTGAAGAGGATGATGTTTTAAGCTAACACTCTTTGTCCGATCGTACAGCTTACAAAAAAAAAGGTGCATGCACAGAATTAAAAAAATTGCATGTGTAACATTTTAAATGTTGAGCATGAAATTTCTTGTAAAAAATTACATCTTATACATAAGTATTACATCTAAAATAACATTAAACAAATTAAAATTAAAACAATATGAAAAAATTAGAATCTATTGGAAAGAAAAGCATTCATTTAAATCAGATGGTTGTAGCATTCCAAGATTGTAGATTAATCTCCTTTCCAGTCATTTTCTTTTGTGAATGTATGTTGGAGCATTAAATGTTCCAGAATCAAAAATTCCTCAACTATATGGTTGTTGATGGTGAAATGTTTGCTTATAGGTGTATCTTGGCTACCTGGTTTAATATGGTTTAGATGTTATCATGCTCGATCGCCAAGTCGGTGGCCTATTTGTCTAATGTATAAACTATTGCATTTTTTGCAAATTATGTAGTAAATGATATGTACAGTGGTACATGGAAAGAATTGTCTTATGTGGAAAGTTGTGTTTTTTCCTCATATATGTGTGGTGCTGTTTATACGTGGGCAGATAACACAGGTGAGTGCGTGGAGTATCATTTTGTTTTTGTTTAAGATTACTGTGCACCAGTATTTCTTTTAAGTTTTTGTCATGTCTGTAAGAAATAATGGAGGAGTCATTGAAAAGAGATTTAGTGGTGGGGTCTTCACTAAGTATTGTTTAAATGTTTAGTATAATATCTTTGATCTTCTTGTTGGTCTGATGGTATGTTAGCACAAGTGGAATATGATTGGTGTGTTCTTTCTTGGTAGGGTTGAGTGTTTGCTTCTGGATATATGAACTAGCACATAATTTTTAAATTCTGCATGTGTCTTTTGTTGCAACCTGTATGATCTGATGAAGAATGCTAACTCGAAACATCATCCTCTTCAAATAAAAAAGATAAATAAAAACTTAGCAATTGCTTAACTTATTCTTTAATTTTGATATCTTTGTCACCTACACAGTTAACTGTATATTTCTTTTTATAAATAGTTAATGTGGTCAAGATTCTTTTCTCCTTTAAAACTTCTGTCACATAATCCAGTGTATTTACATTAGTAAGCTATGTCCACATGTTTATTAGCTTTTCAGTCTGTATTATTATCATATTTATTTTTCTTTGCTTTGATGTAGTTGGCCATGTCTACATCAATGGCTAGAGACCAGACCAAATAGACAGGTGTGTCCAGTTTGTAAAGCTGGTATAAGCAGAGATAAAGTTATTCCATTGTATGGAAGGGGAAGTTCCAAAGAGGATCCTAGGTATATCTTTTTTGATGAAAATGTCAATATTATGTAGTTTATTTCATTGACGAGAACAAAGAGGCTGTATTATTCTTAGATGGAGGGACTTTTATGTGCTTCCCTACACATATCTTTTACATTTAGTACAGTTGTAATAATAATAATAATTTGATGGAAATACTTGATTGAGGTTTTATTTATTCTGTATCTTTCAGATCACAACTTTATTTGTTTCAGAGCTGCTATTTATTGAGATAGCAAACATTTATTTTGTAATTATTCCGAGTGTTTTAAAAATTTAACATTTTTTAAGTAATTATTTTAGGTTAATCAACAAGTTGTTAAAAATTGTCATTGCAGCTATAAGGACTCATTAATGGTCCTGTAACAGACTTGAAAAATCTGTAAAATAGCATTATAATTTACTGTGTAAACACACATTTCAAGTGAGTAATATTACACTGGACAATAAAAATTTGCTGATAAGATTACAAAACAAATTGAAACATACAGGTTACATGATGCCAATACATCCCAGTGATTTGTGATGGTGATGAGTAAACATTGATTACATTGTATATGCCTCTTAACAAGTTTAAATTAGGTTTTGAAATATGTACTAATTTTTAGCAAGAAAGTATCAATACATGATTTGTTTTGGAACTGTATGATAATATAATTTTACTACAGAGTTTACTATTAAAAACAAAGTGTCAAGTTCAGAGCATATTTGAAAAACATAAATCACTTGGAAATTAATACATTTATCTCAATTTATTGATGTACATAATCCTCTTAATTTGTAATAGTTAGGACAGAAATCAATCTGTGTTTGCCAAAATATTGTAATGTTGGAATAAATACAGACCATCTTATTATCATAAAGAAACATACAAATACTGAAGACATAAAAACAATACAGTATCATACTTGAGGTCAAAGAAACTTCATAAACTCTATTTAAAGGTTACTCAATATTTAGTTGATTTGAAATGAGTGATATTTCAATTGCTATTCTTCTGAATTTAGGGGGGAAAATTCTATTTTATATTTTATAATAGCAATTTTTGAGCTACATGAACATCATAATAAAACCAAATATCTTATATTGCTGAGATAACCATCTCCATATTTCTACTAGCATAATTAAATTTAAGTCACAATTTAGTGGTTTGTTTGACAGTCTTACCAAGCTGCTTATTTAAGAACATACTTTATCCTGCTTGGGAGTTTATAACTTACAATTAGGAATTTCATATCAGTGGATGAATCTACCAAACAAAGTCAACTCCCAGTTATTCATGGACTAATTACACTGGACAGCAAAATATTTGCTATTGGAGAAAACTCAAGTGATTTGGATTGATTTGATGGTGCTAATTTCAAAATTGTAGTTAGAATTTGTCTGTTATCTCTAGATTCTGAGTTATTGTAATATTTCAGTACCATGCAATCAACTCAGTACAATAGATTTATGCTGTGAAATTTTGTTTACTTGGACAATTTAATGGATATCGGGCATACAGTTTTGATTGCTTCAAACATTGTCTGTATTGTTTTGGTGTAAAATTCCAAATATATTGTTCATATATGTTATTTGTTCTCTGTATAATTGTAAGGAATTGCAACACTTTTATCTCATTCCCATGCTCATTTACTTCACCCAGGAATCACAAAAACCCTCATGTGTTCAGTTTGCTAAGACATTGGAGAAGTGCCTCAACTGAGCATAAAAGGGATTGAATCAGACACCTTTTTCTGTCAGTTGCTTCTCACTCACTCAGCCACTTCGTATTGCTTCTCTCACAGTCAAAACAAAGTTTGATCTTCTTCCTCACATCATATCCATGATATTATCAAATTCTGCAAAACTTTCTTTTTTAAAATCTTTTAAACTCTAGTTCTATAAACATAAATTCTTTTATATCTTTTAAAAAATCACTTGAAATGCTGGCTACCTTCAGTTCAAGTAAATTCTGTAAGTGCAGAAATAGCCCAAGCAGTTTCTGCTACATTTGTGGAAAATATATTACAATTTCACAAAGAAAAAAACATCACACACAAGGTAAAGGTAGCTTACTACCACTATTTTGGGTGTAAAATTGGTGACCATGAAAAACATTGGGCTCCACATATGTGTTGTTCAGTTTGTACATCTGGCTTGACACAGTGGCTGAATAATAAGAGAGCAAGTATGCCATTTGCAGTTTCCATCACATGGCATGAGCCCAAAGATCATCTAACTGACTGTTATTTTTGCATGCATAATGTTTCTGGATATTCAGGCAAAACTAAACAGTACATTAAATATCCAAACATTACATCTGCAATGAAAACAGTATCTCATGAGGATGGTCTTACAATGTCACATCACCAGTGAATTGGGAAACAGAATAGCTATCCTGTAATAAAGATAATGAATCATCTTCATCTAGTAATTCTATTCCTGTGGCACCTCAACATAAGCTGCCTTATATGATCTCACAAGAAGAACTAAGTGATCTGATTTGTGACTTCTCTCTGTCAAAACAGTATGGGTAACTTTTTGGCTCTTGTTTACAACAATAGAATTTATTAACTCCAGGAACAAGAGTTTCAATTTACCAAAGTAGCCATTAAAGTTCTGCTTCTCACTACAGCATACAAGATACTTTGTGCTTCTGTACAAATGTTGATGCACTAATGGAAGGATTAGGTACTGAATAGCATCCTCAAGAATAGAAACTTTTTATCAACTCACCTAAAGTTAGTCTGAGAGCTGTACTTTTGTGCATTGGGAACACTAAGCCATCAATTCCTGTTTCCCGTGCTGTGAACATGAAAGAAACTTATCAAAGCCTGCAGATTATTTTGAAGCCATCAAATATGATCACCCTAGGTGGAACATATGTGGTGATCTAAAAGTTGTTGCATCCCTACTAGGCTTGCAGAGTGATTATACCAAAAATTGTTGCTTTTTATGTCTCTGAGACAGCTGAGATGATAAAAATCACTTCAAAAAAGGAGGAATGGCCAGTGAGAGAGAGAATTACATACCAGGGAAACAGAATATTGAATATCAATCTTTAGTGAATCCTCAAAATGTGTTTCTGCCCCCAATTCATATTAAATTGGGACTCATGAAAAATTTTGTAAAAGGAATGAACAAAAATAGTAATTGTTTCAGATATTTATCTGACAGGTTTCCAAAAATCAGTGAAGCCAAAATGAAATGAGGTATCATTGTTGGGCCACAAATTCAAGATGATGGTTTTGAAACAGTACTCAATCATAAAGAACTTGCTGCCTGAAAATCATTCAAACTGGTTGTCAAAAATTTCGTAGGAAATCACGGAGATGAAAACTATGCTGTGACGATTGATAATATGCTTGAGAACTACTGGAAAATCGGGTCTGGGATGTCATTAAAGATGCACTTCTTATATTCCGATTTAGATTTCTTCCTAAATGATTTAGGTGCTATGAATGGTGAGAGCTTCCACCAAAATATTTCTACAGTGGAACAGCAATATCAAGTACAATGATATCTTATGATGATGGGAGATTACTGTTGGTACTTACAGCATGAAACTGAGAACATACAAAATAGGTGCAACAAGTCAAGCAGATATTTTGCAACAAAAAAATAATACCATTGTGAAAGTTTTGAACATAGCCTGAATATCTTTTCAGTACATAATGTTGTTACACTCATTGCTTTTTTAAATTTGTATTGCTATTATGTATTGTTTTTGAACATTCTTAAATGCAATTTTCAATGAATAAATAAAGTTATTAAAGAAAGTCATTTTAACAATATATTTGAGAATACTTTTGAATAAATTTATTATAACTTGACAAGTAGAGCTGATCATTAATTTTCAACATGATTTTTAGAATCAGAATCATCAAATTACTCAGAAACAGTTGTATTTTTTCTAGTGTCAGAGAAAAAAAAAATTTTTTTTTTTTTTGGTGCTTGATCTTAGTATTTGAACATCAAGTGAACAGTGCATTCAGTCAAACATTATCAGATTCTGATGAAACTTGGTGGATATATGTAGAATAAAATTTCTCGTTGTCCTGCCAAAATGGTCTATGTCTATTGATAATGACAGACGTGCGGACACATTTTCAGATTTTTTGAGAGCCAAATATGATCAACACTGCATGGTGGAGGTATGTGCTGTACTGAGTGCCACTCTAGTTTGTTTTTATTTTCAAACAATTTTGTCTGTGCATATTTTGTGGCTTTTATTTTTCACAACCTGAATTACATAGCAGTAGTAATTTCCATGCTGTCTAGTGTTGAACATCTGGACTTTGTTCACTCTAGACTATCACAATGGTGTTGGGTGCTTCATTGTCTATTAGTGGACATGATGGCTATTATGCAGAGGATGGGGGAGGCTTGCATGCAGCCTGAGCCCTTTGTGGGTCTTGACATGGACTTCTATCCTCCTATAATTCCTGTCTGTGAGGATGTGGATTTTAGGCAGTCTTTTCTCACTGCCTAAATTTGCAAGTAATTCTTCCAGTGCAGACATTCTGCATCATTCTGTTACTTTTCTTCTCAGATATGTTACCTTTTTCATTCTCTCCTTTCTTCCTTATCCTGTTATCCAAGTCCATGCTGAAAAATGTTTTATTTCAACTTCACTCTTGTGCTGGTATGCCTTGTCCTACGTATGGTTGCACATATTCCTTGGCTTCCAATCGAGCTGAAGCCCTTTTCTTGGAGTCTGATCCAGTGTTCTCTGTTAGTCTTTCTCTAGCTCAATTTTCTTGCCTTTACCTTACTTTCACTACCCTTTTCATTATTTACCTCCATTTATCTCATTTTGGAAGCAATCCACTGTTCCCTAGAGGACACTCATATCCTTCCTTTTTCATACATTGACATATTCTCCTTCCTTGATCTTGTCCCTTCATATCCAACTGTGAATAAAAATCAGGTCTTAAAAGTGATTATATTATTTACAAAAAAACTTGTGTATGAATGAAAGTACCATATTTTTACTAAATCAAATTACTTACTATTGGTGATGCTCTTTAACTTAAGTCCAGAAAATGCTTTCTTCTCCCCTTTTCTTTCCAGTTGTAATTCTTTCCACACTCATTGATTAAAATGTGGTATGGGATTTAGCAAGTGGCCTCTTTAAAAGTGGAGCCCCCAGTTGTGCTCAAATTGTTGATCTGTACATAGAATACAATACACATTTTCATTCAGGCTTTGCAGATAACTGTCCTATTATCTATTACAATGTTTCCCAAAGTGGGAGCCATTATCTGGGGGCCCGCTAAAAAATGGGCTGAAAACAAAGATGCTGAATTAATTTTAATTATAAAAAACAATAAGCCAACAAAAATTATGTTTAATTAATTAAATGATACAGTATGTTAAAAGGAGATGTTATGGTTTTTACTATGTCACTGTTTTCCAATCACCATGCCAAAGTTGTAGGTTGGAGGGGGGGGGGGCATCTAATTTTTTTATTATCAAAGGAGCTTCGGACTAGAAAAGTTTGGGAACCATTGATCTAATGAGCAGAATTAGAATAAACAGTTGAAAAAATAATTTAATTTTCTGAGCACTGGTATTTCACAGTGGAGTATAAAGTACTTAAATGTTTACTTTCATAAGCTCCTAAACCTTTTGTTTTTAAAAATATTGTTTGTACAACCATTACTGCTCATAAGCAGTAGTATTGGAAAAATTGAATTACAGCTTTTGTTTGATTATCCCAAACTAGTTCTTTAAGTAAGTACAATTGAAATATATAGGCAAGTATGTATATCTCTTTGTATAATAAAAAGGAAAACATTTTATTAGTGAAATGTAGCCAAAATAGGCATTTGATCTATTTAATTTTTGTTTAAAGTGACTTGCAATACATTTTTAGATTTTTGGATCATCCAACTTCACTTCTAAATTGGTAATATCTTTTTTGATATGTAGTGGGAATATGGTATCTTCTGTTAATTCTGTTGTCTGACTCACTAATCCTCTTTTTCTCATGCATTGATCAATCTTGCTCATTATATTAGTTTCATTCTGTTGAATCTCTTATAGTTAGATCTTTATTTCTTTCAACTGTTAGTAGGTATCTTTCAAAAACTACAGGATATAGAAAACCTACTGAGGACTTGCATAATTATGTAAGCTACTGAAAACAAATTGTCACTGACTTTAATGTTGCTGCAAATGAAATTTTATTTTGAAATTTCTACCTATAATGACTGAAAGCCAAATTTGCAGAATAACACAAAATTAGAACTATGATGAGAGCTCACTATTTTTGCCATGGCTTTTCCAGTTTTGCAAACCATGTAAAACTATGAAATTTCTAAACTTAAACAAAGGGAAATTAGTTCGAATCTCTACACATAAGGAAAGTGTATTACAAATGCCATTTATAGTTATAGTATAGAGTGAAAATGATGATTCTGCTTTTATTTTCAAAAGGTGTATTAATAACATTTTCTCAAGTGCATTTGTTCTGGAATTATATGACTTAATTTTATCTTAAACTAATTATTTATTCCCATAAATAATGTTCCCTAGTAATGAAGTGGTTTACCTGAGCAAGGTGGTGCTACCCTGATGTTTTTTGAAAACGTTGGAGTTGATTTTTCTAATGGCATATCTTGATCCATGGATTTCCTTCTTCTGGAATGTATATAAGAATCTCTAGATCAGTGATGGTGAACCTAAGGCACATGTGCTCAAGGTGGCACACAAAAAAATTTTGCTGGCACGTGGAATTATTGCAAAATGCAGCGAATGATTTTTTTCCAACCCAGGAGCAGTGAGACATGTTCACAGGAGATGTCTCACGCCCTCTTGACACCAGCTTTGTGGTTGCGGGAACATGTGGAACACGGTTTGAATTCATCACAGACCCAGTGTACACATCAGTATTTGGGTAAAAATAGAAGTAAACTGTTGGCATTGGCTTCGCTCTGCTTATATTTTTCTTCTGTTGTTTTTGAGTGAATACTGGATATTTAGTGATAATAACGGTAAATATGCATTTATTTTTTCGAAGAAAATATATGAATTATATTGTTAAAATTATGTTATTTAGTGTGGCATGCTTATATTTTTGATCAGTTAGTTAATTATAGATTTGTTTTTATATCAATGATATAAATTTCACCTGCTGTTATATTATGGTAAGTTAAATTATCGTATTTAAGTTATTTGGCGAGATATTTTTAAATTGTATTTACTCTTTCAGCTTGTTCAGAATGTCAGCTCAACCAGCAAAGAAACAAAAATATTCAAATGGAAGGAGGAGCAGCAGCAGCAGATATCGTGGACTGAAACATCTGGCATGATCAAAAAGATGATAAAGCATTATACATTTTAAATTCTGAAAAAGTGGTGTGCAGGACTTCCACTGTAAAGTGGCATTATGAAACTGTTCATAAATGGCTTTGTGATAAGAGTGAGCAAGAACAAAAATAACACATTTCTTGAGAAGTCAGCAACAACAACATGTAGTCAAATGTTTGATGAAATTTGTTTCAGGTAGTTCCAACTTAGTTGCTGCTAGTTTGAGATTTCAAAGATTATTGCTCAACATGGAAAACCAATTAATGATGGGGAGTATATTAAAGATTCATGGCTAGAATGTGCTCCTTTCCTTTTTGACAGTTTTCCAGAAAAAGAAAAAAAATATTCAGTGCATTACGGAACTGCTAGTAAATAGAAACACAGTAAAAGATAGAACATTAAAGATGGGAACAAACATAGCAGAACAACTAACAAATGATATTGGTTCATGTAAATTCCTTTCCATTTGTCTTGATGAGAGCACTGATGTTACATCATCAGCTAGGCTAGCCATTATTGCTCGATTTTGTAGGGGTGATGAAATCTGCAAAGAACTGGTTAACTTGGTAACATTACCTGAACATGCCACAAGAAATATGTAAGGCAGTAATAAACAAATTATCTAATCGACAGGTTGACCTTTCAAAAATAGTTTCCATGACAACTGTTGGTGTACCCAGCATGATTGGTAAAGAAGCAGGTTTTGTAAATCTCTTTGAAAATATGTTGGACATTCACTGGTAGGCTTTCATTGTATTATACACGAGGAGGCTGTGTGTGCAAAAGCTGGCTTTAAGGAGCTTGAAAAAGTGATGTAAATTGTAACGAAGGTAGTTAATTTTATTTCTGTGCATGCTTTGAAAAAAAGACAATTTCAGAATTTATTGAGTGAGGTGAATTCGGTGTACACAGGACTACTTATGTACAACAGTGTTCATTGGCCAAGTAGAGGTTCTGTCCTTAAATGATTTATTGAGTGTTTGGATGAAATTTGTCTTTCAAGAATTATCTGATGTTGTGAGAATTTGTAGATTGATGTTTTATACAGATTTCTCCTCACAATTAAATGACTTGAACACCAAATTGCAGGGATTTGGCAAAACACTTGATGTTATGTTTAATAACGTAAAAGCTTTTGATATCAAACTGAAAATTTATAAATGTGATGTTGACTTGACAGTAGCACTTTTAAATATTTCCCAAACCTAAAAGAACACATAACAGATCTTGAAATTCATGAGAAAATAGACATTCGGAGCCTGCAAATGCAATTTTCAAGTATCATTAATTCAACTTTTGAACAATTTTCTTTAAGATTTAATAAGTTCAGGTTATATGAAGAAACTGTAAAACTCATAAAGTATGCAGACAGTGTAATGTTAGACAAACTGAGTTTGGAAATGTTCAAAATGAAATTGTGATTTTGATTTTTATGGCTATCTTAGCTGAGCTGGTAGTGCTGGTGGATAAGGAAGTGTTCTACCAGTGATTTTGGATGGTGGACATAAGTGTTTTCTTACTCATCATCAGATTCACTGTTATATGGTTAACTTATAGTCCTATATTGAACAAAGCCAATGAAGATTAGTCAGTTTAATTCCAGTATTTACAAAATTATTGAACATGAAATTTAAGATGTGTGCTTTTATTTTTATATCAAAAAGTTTTTTATAAATGCATTCTGTTGAGAAGGATGTATTATTATTTATCAACTTGTTATATTAAAAAACTTGGATTTTGTAAACTGTTTTTGCTACTTATCAAATTCTCAAGTGTGAATTGTGATATATGTTGGAATAATTAAAATATTCATAAGTGACTGTCACTTTTTTATTTTTTGCTGCAATTATGGAGGGTCATATCTCTCAGATTCTACCTGAGATGTGTCTTCTGCTAGCTAAGGTAACTTCATGATTTGTTGTTGTCATCTTCAGAAGAAAAATAGTTATCAGTTCAAAGATGGTTATTTAGACATATAACTTTATAGAAACACATGAAAACAGGTGTTATTGGGTTAATTCAAAATATTAATCATTTCAAGTATATATTTTAATGTTCACAAAGATAAAAAGAAGTCCTTATTAGCCTCCAAAAATGATTACAATAGATGAAAATGTATAAAATTAACATACTTTACTTTATATATACACACACACACACACATATAATATTCAAAAATTTTAAGGAGCTGGATTCTATATAGTTTATTTGTTTGTGTGGCTTAAATCAAACTAGTAGTAAAAAATGTTATTCTAAAATTGTAAGGATGGAAAAAGATCAGAAACTAGTGAGCATTTCAGATGGATGGAAAATCTGCATTACCCATTCCTGCATTCAACCACTCGCAGGGTGAATGCATACACACATTAGGTGGGGTAATGCAGATTTTCATCCCATTACAAATGCTCTCTAGTGTCTGATCTTTTTCCATCTCTACATCCCAGCAATTTTTTAATAACACTTTTTATTGTTAGTTTCTGGACTTTTTATTTATTTTACAATTAGCTTCACAAGTGGTGCCATCTATTAATTGATATCTGTATTGTACAATGTTAATCAGTCTGTATCATTGCATATATTTTGAGCTGTAACTAACCTATCATGGATTGTTTGGGGCTGTTGGTTGAAAAGGCACACCTTAGGGAGTAGTGAAGTGTTTTGGCATGGAGGCTGGAAGTAAGTAAACTGTGAATAATAATGGCTGGAGATGGCTTGAATGGGTAATGAAGAAAAACTTTAATATAAGTTTAACATAACAGCAAATGTACAACGTTTCGACAAGGTTTTGTCATCATCAGGTTTTGCCATTATTAGTCTCAAAGTGGGTTCCTCGTCATCGAATTTAAGTAAACTGTGGTTTATGAGTTACAGCTGATGGAAAGGAAGAAAGAATAAAAGAGAACTGGACTCATCCCTACAAAGGCATCACTACCATGCTGCATGATAAAAAACATTAAAAAGATGATATTTTCATGGTAACTGCATGATGCATGCCATGCACACACATAAACAACAGTGAAGCCAACCAAATGAAAACGTTGAGTAAACATTTGTACCTTAAACATAATTTCACACAATGGTTCTAACCAATTGACAACGTCAAATAAACATTTGCATGTTATCTGGGCCATTATCCTCTTTTACTGTGGACTCTACACAATCAATAGATCCTCTCTCTCAGGATCCCCTTTCCAGAGTAGTCCCTCAATCCTTGTGTTTTTTTATGGCTTTGCTCTTCTCTGGGCACTTCTCACATTGATGCCTTTGCAACTTATGACAATGCCAAACTTCCTGTATTCAGGTATCTTGTATCACATACACTGGCAGTAGATGCATTTAGTCAGGACTGGTTCAGTCTCTTCCTTTGTGCTTACTCCCCTATTTGTCTCCTCCCTCATTCAGAACACTCTTTGTTGGGTCCTGGTAATGGCATCTTGTTGGACAGACCAGTCATAGTTTCCTATCATGACTCCCCCCCCCCCCCCATCCTCTTCCTCTTCTGTACATCTGCTCTCTTATTCTTCAGTCGAGCAATGTCATCAATGTTTAGGACTCTTGTTTTTCACATGTAGCCTTCTTCTTGTCCCATTCTTTTTGCTCATTCTTCTTAACAGTTTATCAGCAGAAATGGCACATTTAACACTACTGTTCTCTGCAACAGTTCTTCTCATCCTTCTGTTCCTTATCTATTTGTGTTCTTCACATGGCTTTTTGACCAGAGCTGGTCTATCTTGACTATTTCTGATCACTGGGCAGCTCTCTCAACTACTTTCCAGTTATATCAGGTTTTTTTCCTTTCCAGCCCTTCTTGTTTTTCAAGCTTACCTGATTGGGTCTTTAATTTTGTTCTTCATGCCCTTACTGTACCTCCTTTTGGACCTTTGGCTTCCTGTTCCTAATACTGTCTGCCCTTTAAAACTTATTTCCTCCTGCTCCTCACCTGTGGTCATTGGCATTGTGATATGTATGCCATTGATTACTCTTGCATTTAACCCATGTATCTTTCTCAATCCAGTTTTGTCCCTAAAGTATCTGTAACACTCAATGTAACAGTGCATTCACCCCAGTATCTCATTCTTCCATTCTCATCTTTTATTCCCTTTCAGATCCTGATCACCTCCTCTGTCCTGTTCATGCAGTCTATTGTTGTTTGGCCTGCACTTCTTCTTTCATAGTTCTCGATCCCATCTTTTCTGTGGAATCCTTCATCCTCTCTGATCTTTCTTATGTTACTCTCTCTCTCTGGATGGATCCAACAGCTTATCCATTTAGTGTATTCATCATTAGATGTAGAAGCATGTCAGCCTTTCCAGGTGGCTTCATATCAAATTTGTCACCTAACTCACTCATTGTCTGCTCTCTTCCATCACCTGTTAGAGAGATTGTTCAGGCTGGCACGTGAAAGACTTCTTACACCTTTTTCACATGCTATCTCCATCACTTGGCTGTTTCTTCATCATCATCAGGCTATGGACTGCCTCTGATCACTATTCTTCACATATCATACTGTTTCTGACTGGGTGAGTTTTTCTTTTTATCATACCTTCTTTTTTGTAGAGTTCTGTAGTTCCTCAGTGGCAAATGTTGTCTGCCAGGGTATACTTAACCAAAATCCTCATAGTCTAGGAGTGTCCTGGCCCAATATGACACTCACCCTTGAAATGAGTTGTTCCACAAGACTACTCAAGGTATCTTCACAGTGCTCATGTTCCTAAACAAAGCCCAATCAAGATCATACTCACTCATGGAATAGCATGAGTGAAGCAGGCAGGAGATTCCTGTTCATTCTTCTGGTGTTGTTTAAACCTAGTGCTGGCCTAATTTTGAAATTTTCGTAGTCACCCATTGCACTGTCTTATAGTGATGCATTTCTCTGGACTTTCCAGTGTGTTTTCATCCATTTTTTTTTCAGTTGAGATGATCATGGAAGTCCTTGCTACTCACTAGTTCCTAGCTACTGGGGTGATGTCTCCAGAGTGTGACCAATTCCACTCAGTAGAAAGAGAGTAGTGGTGTTTTGTCCAAATAGCACAGTATACCCCTCTGGTTGGCTTTCCCCCATCTACCTACCACTACCTGGAAGTCAGGTTCCCTAGTGGTGTGGATGTTACTTTCCCATTCTGCCTCACTTGAGGTAAAGATGAGATGGAGCCTTCTCCAACTGTGGCCCAGAAGCTGAATTTGTGGTGCCTCCTGGTTTAGGATTGGAGTTGACCAATCACATATGGTATGATGCACCCTAGCCACACTACATGTATAGCACTTCCAAAAGCATGATGCAGGATTTAGACAGTGCTTGTATCTTCCTCTTGTCCTTTCAACACCTGTCTTCTCTTTTTTTTCCAGGCAAAGAGGGTACCCTGGTACAAATTGAGTTCTCCCACAAGTGTACCTCCCTATACTGTTCCAAGGTATAAGGTGTTGCACCCCATGAGTTCTCTTTGGGTGTTTTTCAAAGGGGGCTCATCCAGGTAAAATTTTACACCTGTCCTTCTACCATTTCTGTATGGGATTCTAGCTAGATGTGAGAGGTTACTTATTGTATTGGAAATCAAGAAAAGTGAAATCAAGTGAATCAAGAAAAGCTAGATGTGAGGGTGGAGGTGAATATCTATTGGAAATACATTTTCAATGTTGGAAAATGAATGTTTCATATTTACACAACTGAAAGTTTATTGAAGCCAATAGCAGCTTCCACTTACAAAAACTACACATTTCAATGACTTCTACATCATCTGCAGGATTTATTTACAATACAGTTTAATATTTATAGTTTCTGTGTCATGAGATATTACATTTCAGAGTTATTTATATAAATCATTGGTTGACATTTACAGTTTGTCATGCCATATATCAATTAAGTGACTTGATGCTCCTTCATCTTGATTTAACACTTGTTTTTCATTTTTAAATTTTATTATTTCCAATGATTCATGCATGTTTAAATCTTTACTATCATGAGCTTAAGATAACACTGTAGTTTTATTCCTTAGAATGTGTTGTGTTGTTTGTGTGTATTCTGCTATAGCTGAATTTTCTATTTTATTGTTTCTTACATACCCATTATATTCCTTTAATCTGTTCTTCAGATTCCTATAGTTTGACCAATATAAATACAACCACATTCACATTCTTTTCTATAAATTCCAGTTTTGTTTTTTATCTCTAATTTGTCTTTGTTACTTCCTAACATTTATCTTATTAATAGGTTTAAAGATGGGATAAAAGTTTTGTTTTTTAAAAACATTAAATAATGGACCTGTTAATTCTGGAAGATATAGGAAATTTAAGCTTTCATTTTTAGATTTTTCATAAACAGATTTTAAACTAGTATTTTTAACTACCGTTGGACTATTGCTAAATATACTAAATGTTCTTTTTTATAATATTTTGGGTGTTTAATCCCCCATCAACCACTATGTATTTAATTAGTAACTTAATTTGTTACTTAAATCTTCTTGTCTAGTACTTATTTTCAGTGCTCAGTAAATATATATGTATTCTTATTATGTATAAATTGTAGAACCTTTTTGTGTTTTTATATGACATGATTCTTGAGATGGCAGCATGATAAAAACTAAAGGTTTTCTATAAACTAATGTTACTAAGTTACCATCTTTATCTCCTTTTGACAAGTATATCTAGAAAATGTAGACTACTGTTTTGATCTATTTCATGTGTAAATTGGATTGATGGTTCTATATCATTTAAAAAAAAACTAACAAATTCTTTTAACTTTCTGTTGACTGTAAAAGCTTAAACCATAAAGAAGCTTTGTGAAATTTTCAAACAAGTAGCTGACTATATAACAAAAGAAAATAGTGAATGAAATGAAATGCTTAATCATAGTGAAGCA
Organism: Limulus polyphemus; assembly: GCF_000517525.1. Lineage (NCBI taxonomy): Eukaryota > Metazoa > Arthropoda > Merostomata > Xiphosura > Limulidae > Limulus > Limulus polyphemus. Next base: position 651,817 of record NW_013665956.1, on the reverse strand, counting down.
TATTTTTTTTCAGAGTAATAAATTTGCCAAGATATCATAGTGAGATTGATATATTATTTTTTGCCAGTACATTTTTCCAGTACGAAAGGACTGTTTATAATATTGTTATAGACTATGTTTTTTTTATCAAAACGCTTTTAGAGGTTGGTATTTATTGTTTGGGAGGATGTTGATGTAGCTTGGTGGGTATAATTTAACATTTTAGTATTTTCTGCAAATATTTAGAACAGTTTGAGCAGTATAAAATGTGAGCTAGGCTAGAGTATATTACGTGTTTGTGAGTGATTTCTTCTAATCATTAATGTGCAATCAGTACATGATTTTAGTCAGTTTGTCTGTTCATGTCAGTCAATTAGTTCAATGTTACAAATTCTAAGTTTGTGTTTATGACAATTTAAGTGAACTGGACTTTACATTCTTCTTTTACCAAATAATCTAAAGTAACGTCACCAACAGTATCTCTTAAACAGATTTTTTTTATTGTTATTGTTGTACAACTGCCAATGAGCATTTCGTTAAATCAAAGTTCCTTTAATGAGCTGGGTTATAATGTTTAATTTATCGTAGAAAACTATATCAATCTTTATGAAACCATATGGTGTTAATGTCCAAGATGACAAAGCATAGCCCTTTTAGTCAATTCATGTGAATATCTATTGCTTTGACACTAATGATGAATTTTATTACACCATTATTTACTGTCCAAGTATGGGTTTCCGGTAAGAAAAGTATGTATTACTATTTCAGCCACACCTTGTTTATAGCACTTTGCCTTCAGTGAGGTATTTAATTTAGCACCAGGGTACCATTATGAGCACACTGGAATTCTATATATATATATATATATATATGTAGCAAAATGTACTTTAGTTGAAATACTTGAAACCCATGTCAAGTCATGATTAAAATTATTGTCAATTTTTCGTCATGTCTCACTACATTTTTTTACAAAATTAATGTTTCTAGAACTAATTTATGGCTTATGTCCCACATGTTTAGCACTTTTTGTTAAATGCAACACTTTTCTTTATGCTTAAATGATGTTTATCACATCATATGATATACATTTCATATTTAAGTAAAATTCAGATATTCTAGAAAATTCTGAAAGGTTTTGGAAAAATTTTGAAATTTAGACAAGGAGTTGACCCCAAAGTTTTAATAAAATTTAAAATTAAGTAAACAGTTTGAAAACAAAAATTATCAATCAAATGAACTGTTTTGCTGTGTGCACATGTGCACTTTGTCTGACATGCTGAGCTGGTCCAAGAACATATTGCCATATTTTAACTGATCTGTTGATATTGTGATTTAACCAGGTAAGTAGTTGTTTCTTTTTTAAATACTTTGTTAAATGTTGCATGTTTGGCTATAAGACAATAAAAATATTAATGTGTATTAAGAGGTTACAATATATGTGATACTCTATAGCATATAGGTCTTCTGTGCACATAAATGTGGGCTAGATCTTAAATCATTCTTACAAATCAGACACTAGTACGACTAATGCTAGAATCTAAAATGTTTAATGTTAGTACTTATGCTTAATGTATTAATTACATATGGATTTACATCATAACATGGTAAAAGTTGTTAAATTGATATGACAGTAGAGACCTAATCAAGTTTACATAGATAGATATAGGCCTAACATTTAGCATTAAAGGCCTAATTGACTAACATTAAGCTTAGGCCTAGTTGTTTTTGCATGTGGTGTAAGAAGTAGATTGACTTATACATTTATAGATCAAATGTTAAATCAAATTTTCAGATATGATACCTCACCTCTTCTCACATAATAGCTTTTTCAACTTTTGCTGTTCTCTATTTGAGCAATTTTCCCTCACCACTAGCCTTGATGTTCCCACCTACCCTCACATGATTTCACATGGCTTAGTTTCACTGTAGCATGCAAATGAGCATGTGACAATCCTCCACCAATAGCAGTGTGACACACCCTCCTAGTACAGCTGACTCCTTCTATACTGTAAATCACTCTCATCACTTCTCGATTTACCATTCCACTGTGCAGTTATGCTCGAATTTGCTCCATGTTTCAAATTATTGTGTGCAGTTTCACTTAATACTACTGTATTGACAACTTTAGTTTGTTGTCATTTCTTTTTCTGCTAAAAGAAAATTGTGGAATGTTTCTTTTATTTTACACATAGTGAACTCTCAATTTAATATTGCTACAATGGCTTCTGGTGTGGCTCGTGCCACTACTGATCCAACAACATTTACTACTTTTGTGGCTTTGGGTTCCACACATTTGGTGGAGGAGGTTTCTGCCTTGGTTTTCGCGAGTTAAGAGTCTGTCATATGGGCAGCTATGTCTCCGAAACCCAACTTGGATCTCCCTTTTCCTGGAGAATCTCTTCCTGAAGAAGAATATTTGGACAGCCTTTTTTCACCTCCTGCCTTTGCTGTGCATTCCTGATCTATCTTATCTGTCTGCATTTTGGACATGATTTCTCATGTAGGATACCTCGTCTCTTTCCCCCCATGTCTTGTGATTCCTCCCTTACCCTTCTTCATTCTGCCCTGACATAGGATTATTTAGTTTTCCTCCTCACCTTATATTCCAGTTTATGATGAACAGTTTCTTCCCCAATTATGTTTGGGTGCCAACATTCCACAGCCCCCACATTTAGCTGATTCCATGCTTTAGCTTATCATAGGTTAGAATTTCTGTTTTTAGATTCTCAGACTTTATAGTATCTGATTCAGGCATGGGGCTCCCAATCTGCAACTACACTACCCAGTCCTGTTCTCTTGTCTTCAACCTCACCTTCACTACCATCCTACATTATCTTTCATCCATTCATCTGCATTCCAAAGCTGTCTACTGTTCCCCTAAGGGGTTGGCCAGACTTGCTCAGCTGTGTTGCCCTTTTGTCATGGACACTTTGGTTCTTTAGGTTCTAATAGAAGGACTGCCTCTTCATTTTTCTGCTCCCCCCCCCCCTTTACCATAACCCCATGCCCCATTTATTTTCCCCTCCTCAGGATCCACTTTCTTGCCAGCATCTCTCTGAGGTGGCTCAAGATCTCTTGAACAGAAACTGTACAAAACAAGTGTTTTACCATTCTCCAGGTTTCTATTCCTGACTGTTCGTTGTTCCCAAGAATTGACATCCTGTTATTGATCTCTCCAACCTCAGCCACTTCATTGACCTCTTACGTTTCACCATGGACTCTTTCCTTGCCCTCTGATGGTTGTTCGCTCCAGATCTATGGATGATCAAAGTTGAAGTCTCAGATGCTTACCCCTTCATATAACGATTTTTCCAGTACTCAGACATTACCTTTTGTTTGTTCATGAGGTCGAATGTTTTATTTCTGCACTCTACCATTTGTTCTGGAATCAGCACTATACAACTTCTGTCACATGGTCAGAACCTTTTCCCACCATATTCACAAATAAGGATTGTGGTTTTCACCATTATATTGATGACTGGCTCCTTTTATCTCCTTCCCAACAAGCCTCTCACAACCATACCTATTTCTTCTTACAGGAGGTGACTTGTGTGGGATGGCTTGTGAAACTGTAGAAGTCCCACACTGTATCTTATTAATATAGGGATGTTTTGCAACATATACCACAGCAGGGCCAGCTTTCTCCTCTCTGTTTGAGGGTGATGGAGCTCTTGGTTTTAAAAGCCAGGTCTCCTCCTCCTCTTTGTGCACGTGAGGTTATGCACACATGTGTTGCCTTCAGTGGGTGCTGCACAATCAATGAAATCTCGTTTGGGATCCCTTGGACTCTGCCATCTTCCTCCATCCTTCCCTGCAAGTCAATATTGCCTGCTGGCTTGACTGGCGTAACACTTTGACAGGCATTCCTCTGCCTCCTCCCCATCCTGATTTGCATCTCTTTACAGATGCTTCTTTTATGAGATGGGAAGTGTATCTGGATTCTCAGAAGATAGTTGGTCATTGGTTGGTGGTTGAATCTTCCCTACACATCAATCTTTTGGAACTCCTAGCTGTTCATTGGGCTTTGGATTATTTTCTGCTGATGATACAGGGCCACTTAGTCATAATCAATTCCAACAATTTGACCATTTGCTTTTAAATGCTGGGCTCAATCTCAACAGATCTGTTTTCTTGTTTGTCACATTTTGGGTGCTTTGGATTTTGTGGCAGGTTGGCTATCTCTTTCTGACAAAATTCTGCCAAGAAAGGTCTCTTGCTCCTCAAGTGTTCTGGTGGTTATGCTTCCAGATGAGTACCCCCCCCCCCTTCTCAATGTATTTGCTACCCAGTTCATTACGAGACTTTCCCTCTTTTGGTCTCCAGTTCTACATCCTTTGGCTTTAGTGATGGATTCGTTCAGTCAGGATTGGACCAATCTTTACCTGTATGCTTATCCTCCCATCCATCTTCTCCCCTGCATTATAAAAAAACTTAGCATGTTGAGTCCTTCTCATTGTCCCATTCTGGCCTCTCACCTTCTGGACCAATGTTTATCCACATTTTCGATTTTTTTACATGGCTTTTCAATAGTGGTTTATCTGTTTCTACCTTTGAGGGCTATAGGACAGCCTTGTCTAGTATCTCTCATTTGTGTTTGCTTCTGTCATATTTTTCCTCTTGTGCCCTTTTTCTCCTGTTTTGCTCCTTTCACCTGATTCATCTGCCCCACATAGTTCCCATACCAGATTGGAATCTCAGTGTTGTCCTTCATGCCTTAACATTCCTTCCTTTGGCCTCTTGCTCTTTGTACCACAGCTCTCTTAAGACATATTTCTTACTCCTCTTTGTGTGTGGATGTCATAAGTCCGATATCTTTTCTATGGACATCTCCTGTATTCTTTATCATCGTACCTATGTCCTTTTTTATCCAGATTGTAGTTTTTCCCTGAGACATTGATGGCACATGAAGGGAACATCAACTTTACTCTTTATTTCCCTCCTCTTCATCTCTCATTTGTATTTCAGATCTGATCTGGATTATCTACTTTGTCTGGCATGGGCTTTGAAATGGTAAATTAATTTTTTCCTTTTACATTAGCCCTTTATCCTTTCCTGGACCCTGCTCTGTAGTGAATGATACCTGTCCAGGTATACTTAAACGTAACTGTATACCATATGGCCGTACAGGTCTATAACACTCACTGAAGAGATGTGTTCCACAAGACTGGTGGAGGTTGCCTCATGGTTTCCTGCTTCATAAATTAGGCCTACACCAGACCATACCAACTCATGGACTATCATGAATAAAGCAGTGTCAGGATTGCTGCCCATCCCTCTGGCCCAAGCTCAGTAAACTGGGATTGGTCTGCTTTTCAAAATAGAGTTTTCATGGTCACCCATTGCACTGTCTTCTTGATATCCCCTGGTTTTGAACTAGAGTTGATCTACCATGTTTGCATTCCTTCTTTCTACTCCAACCGGGATGTCGGGTTTCTGGGTGGATGTTGGTTGTGTACTGGGTCTACTTACATGCACTGGCTAGGTTTTGGAATGGAAGTTGTTTATCCCTTCTGCTTCCTGGTTTTAAGGTGGATAGTTCTCTTTGGACTCCTTCCAAAGAGTGCTCATCTAGGTATTTTGACACTGGTTCCTCCACTGTTTCAGTGTGGGATTCTAGCTATTATGTGAGTGGAGGCAAGGAATCATATCAGAAGCTAACATTTGTCTACACTGAAAATGTATTTGTGATAGACACTTACCTATACTCCCACACTTTCCACCCATCCTCCCCACTTTTGGTGCATCTTTTTCGCCTAATCTTGATATGATGAGAGTGCTCAACAGCATAGAGGGATTCAACTGTGCTAGGAGGGTGTCACGCTTCTTTTGATGGAGGGTTGTCACATGCTCATTTGCATGCTACAGCACAACTATACCACATGAAATCACATAAGGGTAGGTAGGAGCATAAAGGCTAGTGAGTAGTGAAAATTATGCAAACAGAGGGCAGCACAAGGCAAGCTATTACGTGAAAAGAGATAATTATCTAATGGAAATACATTTTCAGTGTAGAAAAATTTTAACTATCAAAGATTAACCAGAAAATGTATTCAATATAAGATCTAGAGGTTTATTTGTGCCACTCATTTTCAATTAAATTGGCCAATTTTCCTGTAGGCTATCTTGTGTCTGTATTCATAACTGGACTTAAAAGTTGAAGTATTTGTGTTTGGAGGATTTAGATACAGATCTAATATTAAATTGTGCCTTTTTTCATTAAATTCTTATCTATTGCTGCTCGTGTGCGCATATCGGCATTTGTTAAGCCTTGGTCTAATTTTTGCCAATGTCACATCTCATTATACATCTATATGTTTATGCCGGTTATGGAAAGAAAGTGATTAATCTACATCCATTTTTTGTATAATCTTTTATTAGATCTACAGCATAACTAAAGTCATCCATAAATTTATGAGATGTCAAAAATATATTGGTATCTTTGTTTATTGTAACATCAGTTTATTGTAACTGTAGCACATGTGCACCATACACATCCTGTTATTTAGACAGTGACTGTGCAGATCTATTTGCCTGTGTTTGGATCACTGTGTTAAGACCTATGATTAGTGAAAATTTCCCAAAATAATCTAAGGCTTAATAATCCAGTGCTGCAAACCAAATTTTGGCCATCATGTATGGCATCAGTCTAAGGGCAGTTTTTTTTCATGCAAGCCAAGATCTGTTTTTTTTCTATCAAGTAATTTCCTGCGAAATTCTAGGAAACCTGCTAAAACAGTCCTCACATATCAAAACAGTAAAGCAAAAGTATAATGCATCTATATTATGACAAAAATAAGAATCCTTAATAAATAAATAATACTTAATAAAATTAATCTCAGTAAAAATCTTATAAAGATTATGTAGTATATTTTACCACAGTTAGAAAATTAATGGCATACATAATAATTTAATACATCTGAGTATTGAATGTAATATGAAAAGACCAGTATAAAATAATCAAATGAACATTGTTGATAATGTGAATTTGACTTTTATTTCCATTCCTCTGCAGGTTTGCAAAATACCAGGCTAGTGTAGTTTTAAAACAAGCTGGTTTGTAAACCCAAACTACCATAAATGGTTAGAAAGAAATTCACACTCTAGAAAAGCAAAAGTTAAACCATGCCAAAGTTCATTTGACATCAATAACATTGGAGAAGCAGCTTTGTGTGGTCATATATCAAGCAACATTACTGTTATCTGCACCTTCTTCAAAACCACCTGAACACAAACTGCCCATCTTAAAAAAACCAAAGTACCACTGTGACTACCACCAGTTCAACTTTTATTATCCAGTGATGTTTCTTTTACTAATGTTTTAAGATCAGAAGTTTTATGGATCTTTAACAGTTGACTGTCATGCTTCATTTCATTCAAATGAAAGGATCACAGAACTTTTCAAGAGTATGTTTCCTAACAGTGAAATTGCCCAAAAGTTTTCCTGTGAGGAAGAAAACATCATATTTGGATTAGTTCCATATTTCTTTTTCATACTGAAGCAGAAAAACTAGAAGTCTGATGGTATATTCTTTTGTTTGATTCAAAGAATTTTAAGCACATATCCATGGTGGGCCCCATTGTTAATTGGAAATCACATGAATGTTATCAACCGAAGCTAATAAACTCAATCCAAAAAAAGACTCCAATTTCAAGTTTGAATTTGTGGTTTACACACAATTTAAAAAAAGTAAAATGCTTTTACACATTAGTATAAAGCAGCTGACTGGAAACTTGAAGAAACTGACAAATTTCTACTATTTTTTCAAAGATTCTCCAGGAAAAGCTGATGACTTCAAAAATGAGACTGAATGCTCAGACCTTCCACAGAAGTTATGTAACCACCTATGGCTGTAGAATATCAGTGTTATGGAAAAGTGCTTGTACCTGCTACCTCATCTTGAAACATATGTGGGTGTGCAAAAAAAAAGCCACCAAAATTCAAGTCATATGACAGTTTTCGTGAAGATGTTAATTCTCATATTTTCCTTCACAGAGCACAGTTTTTTTTTCTCTCTCTCTTAGATGCTAGAGAAATCAAACCTCTTATCAAAGAATTTGAGGATGATAAACTGATGTTGCTTTTATAGTTGCAGATCTCTCTGGTCTTGTCAGAGGATTGTTGGATAGATTTGTCACTTCAGAACAATTGAAAAATGAGAAATATAACTGGACCACAACATGTTGTAAGCCTGGATTTAACAAACAAAAAGATTGTAGTGGAATCTTTCAAAATTAATATTGGTTTTGTGACAAAGAAAGGCCGTAATGATTTAATGCTATTAGAATGACATATGTAGATTGTACGTAGGTTACATAACTCTCGTGAAATGTGTTTCCAAAAATTAAACTAGTGGATGAAATTATTTGGAATTTGAGAACTTTCCTAAAAGTATGTAGTTTCAGAAAAACATTGTTCAATTATGATTTTTTCTGCTATTTCTACTAGAAATTTGTTATTAGCAATCAGTGTCTTTGGAGGAAAACGAAGTTTCACAATAAACAGTATGACGATACTTGGGATAAACAACATTGTTTATTTATAACAGAAGAGGACACAGATAAACATTTCAATATTCTACGGATTCCATCTTCAGTATCTAAAGCAAAATAATGATAATTTAATCAAAACTAAAACATGTGAAAAGTAAAGGAGTAACAAACAAAAATAGTATGCATATTAAAAAATGTGCAATTTAAAATAATGCATGCTATTAAATGTTGGTGAATAGTTGTTTGATGTGGAGAGTTTCTTTAATCAGTATTTCAAGATCAGTGTTGGCCTTGCAAAGTATGTTTAAATTTAATAAGTTTGTGTCCTGTTTATTCACTATGTTGGCATATAGAAGAAGCACAGGGGTTACTCATTGGCTCTAACTAGCAGATGGCATTTGGTTTTGCCAATATAGGAGGCCTTACAGTCTCCACATGTATAGTTATAGAAATCATGAACAAAAAGAAAATGGGAGATGGTTTTTAGTATGTAAAAAATTCTGTATGCATGATGTGGGTTTAAAAACTAATCTTAAATCAACTTTGGGGTAGTAATGATAAACTACTTGTTGAATTTGACTTTTTAAAGTTAAGCTTTGTTTACCAATATATGGAAGACAATAGTAAGTTTGGGTACAGTTGGTAGTTGAATGGATGTGTCATTTAATGTAATTATTTGTGCTCAGCCTCTGAATAGTTCACCTACAAGGTAATTTTCATGTTAAGTATAAAAATACTATTTGTTATCTTACAGTTTTCATATTTCACTTGCATAATCTCTTAGAACTTCCTAAATGAATGTCAAAAGTTTCTTAAGGTAAATATTTATATTTTTGCCATTTTATGTACATCACTAACTCTAGCTATTATCATCAACATACTGTGCAATGAAATGTTTAAAATAATGGAAATATTACATATCTATTATCTCTTCGTTGAATAAACTTACAGTATCTTCTTTGGGTCATGTGCGTAATTTCAGATCTTTATATTTTCACTAATAGTTTAATATTAATGTTTTATTTTCCTTTACTGTTTGTAATTTATGTCAACACACACATCAACAGGTGCCCGCTGGCGACATAACATTAACATTGGCAGAGACAGTTTAGCATCCGGCAAAATTTTGTTTACACTCCTAACTTTGTGAACAGTTGTTTAGTGAAGCAAAGTATAGAATAAATTAATCAAATCATTAAACCTTTCAAATATGAATTTTAAAACACAAATGATACATATTTAACTGAAATGTAAAAGTAAGTTTCAAATGCAATTTAACTGTCTATCAAACAAAAATATATATATATATATATAAGAGGAGAAAAAACAGCCAAGTGCTAGGGACAAGAATAAATTTAGGAATTGTATGCCTACATAGTCAATGTTAAAATTCTGGTATATAGAAGTTATTTTACAGGAAAGATTTTGCAAAATCTGCTCTTTCAATTGGTTATAAGAATGTCATTCAATTTAAAACTGTTGCTTAGAAATACAGCTTCTAGTTTGTAAGTGGACATGGATCTTGAACTTAGAAATTTTAATAATGGTTTCGTCCAGCACAATTTCTGGGAATGCTCTTGAATTATTTCTAAATAATGTGTAAAGGCTGTACTTTGAATGTGTTAACAAAAACATCTAAATTACACATACAGTCTCTTCTATGCCAGTTCTTAAAGTTCATAATTGTAATTGCAATTGTGCTAAAAAAAAAGAAAGAAAATAAATGCAGTTTTAATTATTGTTTGAAATAAAGGGATGAAAATTAAATGGTATAAAACTTGGAATTATGGCATACATGATTATAATTTCATTAAATATATTGATAGCAGAATGGCTTAAAAATGGTGCCAACATGATAGGGTTAAAGAGGGCCTCAAATATTAGTGATAAAGACTTGCTATGCTTTAGATTCAAAGGAAAGCAGTTCTTCAAGGCTTTTATTGTAAACATTATTCAGATGTCTCCCCTAACTTATTATAGCTTGGTAAGTAATGTGAGCTGCTTGAATCTGGTAGTAATGTTGTTAAATGCATCATCCAGCACTGTTAGGTTTTATCTCACCCAAAACATCTGGTAAATGCAGGAAGAGTGGAAGAAAGGAACTGTGACACTATTCTCAGGCAGTACAGAGACCTTCTTATGACATTCTGCAATCACCTGTTCAAAAGTTTGTGTTTCAGAGAGAGCAAGACAGATTGGATACTCTATATTTCCATCTCCTGCCAGACAAAGAACAATATCAGATGCTTTGGAGAGTTTGCAAAATTCCTTTCCATGTCTCGTGGACGGCCCAGTGAAAATAGTGTCTTTTTTCTTAAATAAAGAAAATATTACAGATAACCAACAAAGCATGTCCCTTAATGCTAGGATAGTCATAATTAACCACATTAGGCATGTTGTGATGTGTGTCCTGAATGTAAATGTAACTATAGAAATTATTACCTTTGTTGGAAGTGCAAGATAAAGGTATAGGATGTACTTATAAGGGGGAGAAGTCCAGGAAGCAGAAGCCACAGCAAGGTGACAAGAGAAAGGTTGAAGAAACTGAATTGGAACTAACACTAAGCAACTCGTGAAAAGCTAAGAAACCTTATCCTCCTCACAGTGGCCCATTCCATGAGGAAACTGGTAAGAGAGAAATAAAAACCTTTGAGGACTCTCACAGTGAAAATTGAACAGAAACTATCAAACAAGAAATGCTGAAACACTAACCTTGACTTTTTTGTTTTCAAATAATTCAGTTACATTTGAACATTGCTAAATTAGTAATAATAATATTACTACCTTTTCACCATATAAAACATTATTTACCAATGTGTGTAATATTTACATTTGAAAATTTGTACGTTCAGATGCAGTTTTTTGTGTAATCCTCATGAAATGGTCCTTGAATTTCTAAAAATGGTCATTGAAGAGTCATAAAATTACATTTCTGTATAAGTGCAGAGACCCTGTCACTAAATTATAATATTTATTTCTTTTTGATAGCAACTACACTTTCCACTGACTATATTTATTACTCAAGGCAAAACCATCTGGAGATGAAATGAGATTAAAAGTATCATTGGTGAATGCTATCTGCCAACTGGGGCTCTTCCACTAGCAGGTGAGATGGTAGGCACCAGATGACAAAGTGAGTAGGGTAAGGGGCAGTGTTGATCCTCCCAAAGTTTGGAGCTGATGTGGATCTGACCTATAAAAAGAGATTGGGTCGAGCATAAGTGATGGACAAGCTACCTAAAATTACCTCTGTTCTGCCACTTTATATCATGGACTTATTCTCACCACTGCTGGTGTTAGCAAAGAGTCCATGGGAGAAAGGCTTATAATACTGTTGTAGGTCCCTGTGAGTAAAGCTAAACAGTACAACCAGGGAAGATCTGGACCACTTCCTTAATCATTTCAGAGTGTTCTCTGTTTGTAATGAACAGATTCATAGACATGCAGTGCATTGTCTGATGTTCAATCTGTATGGTTCACAGCTTGACTCAATCAGGTATTTGGATAAAGAGGAATGAGCTGAGAGTACTTATCTGGCTGTTTTTGGTAAGCCAGGTGAGGATGCACAAGATTTGAACTGCAGCAGTTGACCAAGCTGCCGTTGATGCCTACTGATTCATTTGGAAGGGACTAATCGTAATAAGATGCAGTTAGCATTATCATTAGGTAAATCACCCAATAACTGAAAGGAAGTGGCAATCCTTGCTTTACAAGTTCTCAAGCAATGTTCACCATAGAGTCTGTGTACTACATTTCATGATTTTCATTTATTATATTGGAGCTAAAATAGCTGATGTTAGGAGAAATAATGCATAATAGACCACCAGTTTCTTCAACTGGAGATGATAGTTATGAGTTTGAAAACTCAGCTGAAAGGATGTAGCAACCCTTGCTTTATGAGCTGTCAGGTGGTATTGTAAGGTGCAACGTAAGCACTAAATTGTATGTTTACTGCTCAGTCATCTGAAGTTAGAACAGTTTTATTGATCTCAAAATTAATGGGACTGAAAGGGCTTTGCAACCTTTACTTTTTCAAGCTATTGAACAGAGTTTAATGATAAGAAGTAACCATAGGATATCAGACGATAGCTGCTCGATTACCAACATAGTTTAGGGCAGCTGATGCTAGTAGATATAATGCCTAATGCAACAACAGTTTGCACAATTGAAGGTGATAGTTAAGAGTTCAAAAACACAGTTGAGGTTGCTGTGCAACTGTTGCTTTCTGAGCTACCAAGGCAAAACTTCAAAAGATGTTTGGCAAGAATCACTCACCTTCTAGCAGAGTAGCAAGAGATCCACGGAGGATGCCACATAATCTTTGCTAGATATGTGTTGTCAAGACACCTCAAAATAATTATAGAACTACTTGACATTCCATGAGGGACTGTGTTTTGTATAAGGGTACATTGATATATATATGTACATACTATAGTAAGAGTACAAATCCTGACTTACAAGATTCTAGCTTAAAAACATTAGTTCTGCTGAGCTTGATCTGAGATTATTTATTTTGTGATGCCTGAAAAGAAAAGTGCTTGAGTTTAATGCCTCACAGGTGGCAGCACCTTACTAATTGATAGCTACTGGCCAGTAGCTTCAGAAAGTAACAAGAGATAGTTATGAAGTAATTTGAGCAGGGCATTCGTGTATTTGAAGAGTTGTGAAGTCGTTAAATCGGCAGTTTACTTTGGTGTTTTGTACTAGGTCCTGACGTGTGAGTTTTTGGTTGTGGAAGCGGGCAAAAAACACCACTACCGACAACTCCACTGAACAACTCAAAGTCTACTATAAAAACCAATTCTCCACTGCATACAAGACAGACGAACGGATTCTAAATGATATCGTTTACAAAAATACTACACCAAAGAAACAGAACACAAAACTGCAACTCAACATCTACTACAAGTCTACCACAACGTC
>NW_013665956.1:624429-637744 GCF_000517525.1 Limulus polyphemus | reverse complement strand
AAAATGCGTTTGAAACGCGTCGGCCAACTCATCACTATCTACAACTTTTACCCGTTGTTCTAACAACGTTAAAACGGCTTATCGACTTCTTGAGAAGAATTCTAAGAAGAAAGTAAACCTACAGGCATCGGTCTTGTTTAACAAAATCTGCCTACAAGCTGAACTTGTAAGTATTAGGGAGTTGGTAGCAATTAGCAAAGTTTTTTCAAGACCAGAAGTTTAAAAATAGAGAGCTGCAGGTTGTGAGAAAGTTGACTGAGTGAAATGATTTGTTTACTGAAGTAATGAAAGGAATGATGTGTACCTCAATTTCATGATGAATTTTATTTGTGAAGTGGTATGTATATATATATATGTATGTATATAAAGGTTTTTTTTGTGAGTACTTTTTATCAGTGTTAAAGGGTTGGTTTGTTATGCATTGTGTACTGTGTATTTGGATATAGCCATTTCCATGCTGAAAGGTATTGTGATGTGTTTTATCAGTTAAAATGTATTGTTTTTATATTTTCTATCATGTTTCTATGTTAAATGGGTTTGAAATGTGCATATCATTGTTAAAGGTTTTCTGTTGGTGTTTGTGCTATTGGCATCTATATTACAGGTTGTTTTTTTTATCAGATTATTTATTATTTCTATGTTTAAGGGTTTATATGTGATCATGTATTGCATTTGTCATTTAAGGGTATTTCATACTATTGTATTTTTTGTTTGTTTGAGGGTTTGATGTCTGTGTGACAAGTATTTTTGAAAGCAAAAAAAAAAGGGTCAATGCAGTTCTTGACCACTGCCAGTATAAAGCTTATTGGATGTAAAAGTAAAGATAATCATCGACTCAGGACATGTCTGAGGTAGGGAAAACAAGAAAGTGTGGTACATGAATATAGTACAGTGTGTGGATTTCTTTTACACATAAATGAAAAACCCTACCTATACCGTATTGTATATGAACTGAAAATATAATATCATAAACATAATAACATCCACATGTGATATCCTGCACCTGTAAATCAAAATATGTTAAATGAAATAATACAGTACTGCATTTTATTGTAACACTCACCTATGAATGAGGAAGACATAGACCTTTCGTTGATGAGAAGAAGAAGACTTGCGATGGTGATGATAATAGATTTGGAGGCTGAGAGGTTAATTTACCTCTGATGGATCTTCGGAAAATTTAGCCTCAAACTCCAGTATAGCAGATGTAGAAGTCAATGGGATGGGGTCAGAAGGTGTTACATTGGCTGACTTGAGCTTCATAAATTCAGTAATTTTCAGCTGTTTGGCTTTCTTCTGCAAATCTTTCAAGATTTCTCTATAGAGTTCTAGAATGTCATTAAACCCTCTTTTAAATTTAATGCTTCTTTTCATTATGGGATCCATATCTACAGGCATTTCTGAGCTCATCTGCCTTGCATAGGAAATTGAACACAGCCTTCACTGTGAGAATGGGTTTAGCAGGTTATGTCACTTCAGCATCTTCATCACTGTTGCTGGAGGCTATCAGAGCCTCAATTTCTTCATTCGTTGGCTTTTGGTAATGGGATTCCAACAGTTTAACCACCTCCTTATCCCTCATATTATCAAACCCCTCACCTCCTATTTTTTTAGAGAGTCGCACAAAATCGTCAACCTCCTTCTCAACCATTGGTAAGTCCTTAAAACTGTTCAGGACTTCAGGCCAAAGATGATGCCACAATGGTTTTATGGTAGACTCTTTCACCTTGTTGCATAACATATATAGGTGATATTGATACAGTCCTTAATTTTATAAGCTTTCCAAAACTTGGTTAAGTTTTCGAAAATACTGGAGTCTATAGCTTGGGTTGCACGTTGGTAGACATTCCTTGTATAGTAAGACTTAAATGTCTTTATTACTCCTTGATCCATTGGTTGCAGGATGGATGTGGTATTAGGAGGTAAAAATATTATCTCCACATTAGGATGGCTGAATTGCAGTGTGTCAGGGTCATGGACAGGAGAATTATCCAAAACTAGAGGGACCTTAAAGTCGAGGTTCTTCTTCACCAGGTATTCTTTAACCTCATGTACAAAATGATTTTGCAACCAGTCATTGAATAGCATCCTAGTTAACCAAGCCATTTTATTTGAACACCAAACCATAGGCAAATGTTGCTTATTCTTTGCTCTTAGTGCACATGGGTTTGCGGAGTGACACACTAATATAGAGTTCCCACAAAAGCAAAGTGAGCCTATCCTTAAAGGACTTAAACCTGGATGGTACCTTCTGCTCCTTGGTGATTTATATCATGTTGCCCATCTTCTTATAAAAGGGCCCTGTCTCATCTGCATTAAACACCTGTTGAGGGGGCATATTATTTTTCCTTAATGAATTCAAGGAACCACAGCTTGAACCATACAGCTGCATCGCTATCAGCTGACCCACCTTCACCTTGCAGTTTCATGTTATGCAGCTATAATATCAACAACAGAGCATTTTTTGTTCACTGATCCAATAATTTCTCCATTTTTTCCATGAACAAATTCCTCCTAGGCACTTGAGAAACCTTAGTATTTATAGGGGCAGATACCTTAACACTTGCATGGATTTTCTCTTCACTCCTCCTATCATACATATGGAAGACTCATTCACACCATATTCTCGGCCTCCGAATGTTACACTCATCCCACTTTGTAACTTATCAAGGATCTGAATTTTCTCAGCTAATGTCATAACTTTTCAACTTTTCTTGCCTCACTAACATTTGAAGATGCTTTACGTTTTGATTTTATACTGCTATCTAAGGGTAATTACGAAAAGCAGCAAAAAATAAACAGATGTATACTGTTACGAGCTTAAAGCTACCTAGTATAAACAAATGCTACAATTTGAAATCATTCTAGAAAGAAAGGGTAATTTAGATTTATTTAGATTTTTTTTCTTTTAGTGGTTATGAGGTCGATCAAACTGACCACTCCTGTATAGAGATAGAATAGAGGAAATAACAGATAAAATATAAAGTTGTACTGAGAATTACGTTTGAAATGTATTTAGGATGTTTTAGGGATTACACAAAGGAAATTTGAGATTTTTGAGATGAGGAAAATTATTTTTAATCTTAACATTAAAATTACTTTGCACACAGACTATTCAAAACAAATACTCAATATATTCATGGATAAATCTTTATTTCAGTTTATTAAAAACACTTCACAAAAAAATAAGATTTTTTGTATATGAAAGACTTGTAATGTTAACTAAAAGACTGCCAAATTTAGTGAAGATATACACACTGTATTGAAAGTTAGAAGTATTAAATCTATAAAGACTTTAAAACGAGTACAAAAGGGAGACATTGTCGGTCAAATTGTCCAATCCCATGTTGAGAGAGTTATAAAATATCTAGAGTGCTCATATGTTTGCATGCTGGGCAAACTGTGCATAATCAAATTTTTTATGTTCAGCAGATAATTTGTTACTTTTATTTTTGTTTGTATAAGTGAATTCATGTTGGGCAAACCTGCATTGTAGAAGGGTTTGCTGCATGTGTTTTTATCTTCTTGTAGTGTAATAATGTATATTCTAAATTTATTCTTTGTGTAGATATGTGCAGGTTTTACATAACATGTGGTGATAAATCCATTAAAAAAAAGTATGTTGTGGAATAAAACCACCGAAGGCAACAAGATGTTAACTACAGATATATATATATTTTTTTTATAATATGTGCTGTTGTAGATACAACGTTTTGGGCAATGCTGAACAGTAAAACCATAAACAAAAATGTTCTAAATCAAAGGTCACGTGACAATATTGCAAACAAACATGTCTAATAATGTTTACAAATTCTTGAAACAATACAAGAGAATTACATATATATATACACATACTTACATACATATATATGTACACACACAATTAAATTGAGAATTTGGTAAAGGTAAAAAAAGAGTGGTCGACACAAGTTATAAGAAAACATGTATGAGAAAATAATAAAGGATTAAATAAATACATAACTATTGTATAAATGTTGTAAGAGAAGTTAAAACTACAGGATAGAAACATTACAAAAAACTAAAACATTAATTTATCCCAATGGAGTGAATATTTTCCAGGTCAAAAATGATTTTGTTTTCTTGTAATTTGTATTTATTTGTCAGAGCCTTCTTCAGAACAAGTGTTTTAAAATGTTCAAGGGTATGATTGGGCAAATTAAAGTGTTAAGCCACTGGTTTATCTGTGTTACAATTTATTATGTCTCTGAAATGTTCTTGGGTCTGTTCTGCTTATAATCAACTGGTTTCTCCTTCGTATAATTTTCCACAAGACATGCTTACAGTGGAATATATGATGCATTTTGATGTGCAGTTATATTGATCTTTAATGTAAAAGCTCAATTTAGGACCCTGCCTGGTTCTTTTTGAGTCAATGTAAGTACAAGTGTTGCAACATCTTCTATTACAAGGATAGCTATCTACAGTAATATTTGTGGGTTTTTGAGGGATGCCATGAACTGGGTAGTTTCCAATATCGTTATCTTGATGGTAGGAAATCATGGGTGGTTTTGGAAAAATATATTTAGGTGATGTCAGATTGCTTTAAAATATGAAAATTGTTCACAGTAATGTTTTTTAACTTGTTTGTTGTTTATGTGGTAAGTGAGGATAAGAGGTGGCCTGGTACAGGAGAGTTCAGAGTTTGTTTGCATGACAGATGATGGGGAGTTGTAGTTTTATTTACAATAGAGTTGCGAGTTCTTTTCGGGAGTTGTTGAGGGTAGCAAATTATTCCAATTTTGTCTAGTGGGCATTGAAATCATCAGGTTCACTACATAATTTCTGTAGCCTAATGAACTGGGATTTTGGTATGTTCTTTTTCATGTGTATGGGATGGTTAGAACTAAAATTTAAATACTTGTGGGCATTTATGGGTTTATAATGAGCATTGTTTGTGATTTTTCAAAATAATTTCAAAAAACTTTTTTTATGAAAATAATCCTGCAAGTTACAAATAAAACTTGGTACTAGTCAATTTATATCTATTTATAGCACCAATGAGTATTCATAAATGCAAAGACTTGAAAAAAGAAGGTTGCCATTTTTTGAAATTAGGGAAATTTGCATATTTTGACTTTTTTTTTTTTAAATTGTAAATAAATGAATCACAATTGGAAACTCCTGACCAATATGTGGTTCAGGGTATCCTCATTTTGACAACTATCAGATTCAAGCTGAAAGGATATAGTTTCATATAACCATGTATACATGATGACAAGTGTTTATATTGCAAAGTTCTATTCATTTTGTGCAAATAAATGGAAGTAATGCATTTGAACACATCTCCAGAATAACAGAAAGCAAGATGCTACAAACTTATTTTATTTAGTTATTCATTAGACAGGTGATTAACATATTAAATTTAAATATGAAGCTCAATCTGTCATTTTATTCACCAGTTGTCACTAAGTTATGCTAGTTTTAGTGAATTTCACCCTTCATTAGTAACCATGGAGAAGGGGAAATATATGAAACAAGACTAGGCTTTTGATAGCATTGGAGTATACATGTACAGTGTTTTTAGTTGAACCTTTATTTATATAGGTTTTGAAAAATATGTAGCATTGCTACTTATTCTTTTGAATTACTCATCAGACAAGTTGTTTAAGATATTAAAAATGAATTTGAGGCCCATTTATATATATATATATATATATATATAATGTATAGTTCACTATAATAAGAAGCTTAGTCTTATTCTTCAGTTTCACCTTGTCCAAGGTTACTGATGATGGATGAAATTTACTGAAACTATTATAACTCAATGACAGCTGGTGAATCAAATTATAGATTGAGCTTTATATTTATCTTTAGTATGTTTTATAAAATACTCTATATAAGAATTAGGTCAATTGTACTATTATTACATACATATTTTTGATACATTACATTACCTCCTCTCACATAAATAGCTATTCTTGTTTAGTGCTGCCCTCCATATGTAACAAAATTATGCATGCTACAAGCCTTTTATTTCCCCTCCATTGGAATTGACTGATTCCAATGTGTGTCTCATTTTGCGTCAACCCTCCACAAATAAGTGTGACATACTCTCATGATGCACATGACTCCCTCTATTCCATTCTATTGAACTATCACTTCTCGTTTAGTAGTACTGGTGCTCAGACATTTTTTTCTTTTGGTGCTTTTTGTGTGAATCATTTTCATGATTTTAATAGTTTAATTTCTAAAGTGGGATTTCTTCATTAATTTTGTTTCTTTACATTAAAGAAATATTTCACTTTAACTTAATTTCACAGTCAACTTTACATTAAACACTTTTGTTTGATTTATGTATTTCTACAGTGAATTCTGAGGTTAATGTTCCCACTTTGGGTGTTATACCTCAAGCACTATTTCACAGGTGGGGAGACCCATCATTGGATTTGTCTGCTATTAGTTGCTGTGAGAGTGATCGTTATATGAGTCAACCTTCTTCTGAACTTTCTCCACTAATTCTCCTGAACAAGCAGAACCTATGTGGGCCAATGAAGATTTGAAAGCCTTTTTCTACCACCAGATTTTGCTTTATCTTTCCCTATCCCTCCTGCAGAATCAGCTAGGCCTAATATGGCATTTTTTGACAAAATTTCTCAAGTATGTGATGTTTTATCCAATTCCTTATTTTTCTATGATTTCTTATTACCTCCAAATTGGCTCATTTCTCGTCTTTGGCTCTCGCTTTACACATGTAGTTTCACTTTTGTTCGGATCTTCTGGGTCATGATGTGACCTTGTCCGAGGTTCGCTTGCTGCTTTATTTTTTTAGGAATTTAAGTACGGCCCTTTTTCTTTGACGATATGTTTTCAATCATGTATCAGAGACTTTGGAATCAAGTGTGTAATCTGTGCATCAACACTCTACCCCTTTCTTCTTTGGTTGCATGTTTGTTGCAGTTGGAGCCTCGACAAGCTCCTATTCCTCTTTCCAGTCCTTATCTATCTTTCCAATGTTTTATCATCTCGTCATTTTATTCTACATAGATGGGCATGTCACCAACAGTACCAGAGAGACTAACCAGTGGGTTCCAGTCCAGTGGGAGCTTGACTGTATGATTTTGATACCCTTGACGATCTTTCACTACAGATCCATGGGTTCTTCGGATTTTATCAGAGGGACTTGTTCTACTATTTCTTTCCCCACCTACTTTGTCTCAAGTACCCTTTTCCTTCCCCATGATGGCCAGGTGGTTAGGACGCTCGACTCGCAATCTGCGGGTCGCGGGTTTGCATCCCCATCCCACCAAACATGCTCGCCCTTTCAGCCGTGGGGGCGTTATAATGTGACGGTCAATCCCACTATTCGTTGGTAAAAGAGAAGCCCAAGAGTTGGCGGTGGGTGGTGATGACTAGCTGCCTTCCCTCTAGTCTTACACTGCTAAATTAGGGACGGCTAGCGCAGATAGCCCTCGTGTAGCTTTGCGCGAAATTCAAAAAACAAAACAATCCTTCCCCATGACTTGAAATCCTGCCAGTGTCTGTACAAGGCAGTACAAGATCTTATGTTTTAATAGGTCACTGCACTTGTTCATCATCTTCCTTCAGACCTTTATTCCAGGCTGTTTGTTGTCCAGATGAGAAACCAAAGATTGGTGGCCTGTACTAGATTTGTCTCACCTCAGTCTAATTTTCAATCTTCCCCCGTTTTACCTTGGAGTAGTTTTTCACCCTTAGGTGGGATTTTTCTACAGGTTTATAGATGACCAAGAGGAATGTCGTAATTGCTTATTTGCAATCTTGTCACTCATGACCCTCTCTTCAGTTTATTCTCCTCAGGGTGGTTTATCTGTTTCATGCATTGCACTTTGGACTTGTTTCAGCCCTGTATGTTTTGTTGGGCAGTCAGAGCATGTGTTTTCCACTTACATGCCTCTGGGTTGGGCTTTCCTCTTTCTTTGGAAGACTGGCTAAATTCCAAATAGGATGCTGTCTGTTACCCTTATCAGTTGGTTAATAAAGTTGGAGAAGTCCTTACTGTGACCTATCCAATATCTTGTCCATTTGAGTGTTTTTCAACACCCATTTCAGTCTTGCCCACACTTCTCCTCTTTGACTTCATTTGATGGGTTTTCAGTTCTATTACAGCTTCTGAGATTCTATAGCTTTTGGGGATGTGATCTTCCATAACAGCCCTTATCCCCTTTGGTCAGGCTAATATGCGGGCTCTTCACAAACAGTGGAATCTCGCAAGGGATCTTTTATTGGTTCTTATTACCCTTTCTCCTACTTTTGTAGATTACCAGCACTGATGGTTAGACATGACTCACATGTTAGAAGGTGTCTCGCTTCATCCTCTTCATCGTGATTTACACATCATGGATGCATCCCTTCAGGAATGGGAGCATGGGTTGATCAACAGAAAGCTTCAGGGTTTTGGTATGTGGCCTAGAGGTCTTATCATATCAACATCCTGGAGCTTCTTGCCGTAAGTCGTGTTTTGGTTCATTTTCTCCATCTGGCTAGAAATAACCTTGTAATGATCCATTTCGACTTTTCTTCAGTGATTGCTTATCTCAATCTTGATCCCTCTGTATTCATATGTTGGATTTTCTTTTTGGGCCCACATGCACATTATTCATATAATTGCATGTCATGTTCTGTGTGCTTTTGATCTTGTTGCAAATTGGATTCCTGTCCAGACAAATTCTATCAGACAGAGTGGTCTCTCGATCCTTTTGTTTTTCAGTGGCTTTGACTTCAGTGGGGTACATTGAAGCTTTTGCTATATCCCTTAACTACAAATTGCCTTGATTTTCGTTTCCAATCTGTCATCTTCTTGCTCTGGCTATCGATGTTTTCTACTAGGATTGGACCAACACATTTGTCTATCTTCCCGTTCTTCTTCTCCAGGTGATTTCGATTATATTTGATACTCCGTGTTTAGTCCTTCTGATAGCTCCTTCCTGGCCATCTCAACTATGGTTTCCATGGCTTCTCCAGCTCCAAATACTTCCCCTGTTACCTCTTCCTCTGTCTCCATCTCTTCTTTGTCACCCTCAGTCACCAGTGTTTCATCCAGACCTTCCTGTCCTCCATCTTCACTCCTGGTCATTGATGAGGAGATCCAGCTTCTCCCGAAGGTTAGTTTCTTTTCTGACTTGTTTCATTTGCTCTTCCTTCATGGAAGTTTCTCCATGCAAATGGAACATTTTCCATCATTGGTTTCTGGGTCCAGAGTTTTGCCCTGATCAACCCACTGTTCTTTGTCATGAAGATTTCCTCACTTGACTTTTGGATCGGGGTCTTCTGTTTCCTCAATCTTGGATTTTTGGGAAGCCCTGTCCCTCATCTTTTGTTTTTCTTGATACTGCAGGAATTTAGCTCTCCTACACTTTACCTGTTGATGTGTTCCTTCCGGATTCATTGTCTGCTGTGGCAGGCTGCCTTTCTGGATGTGGATATTAATGTAGTCCTACACCGTCTCGCTTTGCCTACATTTGAACTACACTCCTAGTGCTCCTTGTTTCACCTTTCCCATATGTCTTCCTTTCTTCTCCTATTCGCCTGTGGTCTACTAATTTGCCATTGATGTTTCACATACTCTTATCCTTCTACATATTTTCTTTTTTTCTCCGGATTGTTTTTCCTCCCTAACTCTTTGGCGGCTCACAATGATAACTCCTCCATTTAGGCTCTTCCCTTCTTTCTGTTTCACAACTTTATCTTTGGCCAGATCCTGATAGACTTCTATGTCCTGAACGTGATCTTTGTTATATTGCCTGCACAGCTTCCTTTTGTGGTATCCATTCCCACCTCTTTCTTCCTTGGCATCTGTCCTCTGTTCATGATCTTTCTCCTTCCACATTTGCCAATTTGGTTTGGTTCTTCGTTTGATTGGCTTATTTCTTTTTATCAGCGTCCTCCCATACTTTGTTCCAGATGTCTTCTCATCCAATTTGACACCTTACTTTTTTCATTAGCATTTTATTTTTGTCATCCCCTGGAGGTACTTCTTCAACTGGGCATGTGGACTACCCATAATACTTTCATCTCTCATTATTTGCATCAGATCGTGGTTTCTTCCTCTTTGGGCTCTTGTCTTCTGCCAGTAACCCATCTTCAGAATTCAGTGAGACATTGACTGGGTAAGTTATTTTTTCTTATTCTTTCCTTTTCAGGAGCCTTTTTTTTTCCCTTTTATTCTTGCTCATTGTTTAGATCCTGCTCTATGGCTAGTGGTGCCTGAGGTATACTTTAACAGATCAAATCTGCAATTTAAGGTCATGTTGACTTACATATTGCATTTCCATGGCCACGCAATGCACACTGCAGAAATGGGGTGTTTCACAAGATTGCTTGTAAGTTTACCATCACAATGGAATTTTAACAAAATATTTCCCATCTCAGACCATACTCACCCACAGACTACATGGGTAAAGCAGAATGGGATAGCTGCCCATCCCTACAGTGCCATGTATTGAATAAAACAGTATGGTCTGCTTTTAAAAATAGGGTTTCGTGGTCACCCATTTCACTGTCTCAGGTGTTGTAATTCCTCCAGACTCTCCACTGTGTCCCCATCCCCTTTTCTTCTAATAGAATTTGAGAGTCCTTACCACTTTCCAGTTCCAAACTGCTGTGGTGGTGGGCCATGGAGACATCCCCTTGAATATGTTAATGAAATACAAAATATACAAATATCTGCTGGTGTAAATGATGTGTTATCCTCCATTATGAAACAAATATAAATAGGAGTGAGCCATCAAAATTGAAATTCACCCTTTTGATTGGGATCCCTCATCCTACTCCCACATGGATGTCTGTTCCCAGTGTCTGGGCTTTGGATTTAGAGTTGAACCAGTCAACATAAGTCTTCTCATATGTATTACAGATGTCTATGTATTCCTCCCTCAATTATGCTCTTGTTACTTCATCCATGTTGTGGAGGTACTTGCAGATTATTATGATTCTTCCCATTCCACTATCCCTCAATACTTATTATTCTGAGGATGTTACTGTGCTTGGGGTGGTTCCGGTCAGTTTCACTTTTGAGAGATGTGGTTTACATTACACAGACATCTTTTTGATACTGGATGTTGGGTTCCCAGATCGAACTATTATTTTCTTAAACTAACATGGCCCATTAATGGGTCTAGTGTTTTTCTATTCCCTCTGGCCTTACTAACCTGAGGTAAATATGGTATGTTCTTCTTTTCTACCCCCACCAGATGGGTGGGTTTTGGATTGTAGTTGACTTGCCACTGGAATGATCCTCTTTTCTACCCTCACATGAATGTGGTTCCTGGTGGCCTGGGTTTTAGACTGTAGTCACTTGCCAGGGGTATGATCCTCTTTCCTACTCCCACATGGATGTTGGTACCTGGTGGCTGGGTTTTGAATTGCAGTTGACTTGCCTACGTTATGATCCTCATCCTACCCCCGTGTGGATGTCGGTTTCCAGTGGCATGGATTTGGGATGTAGTTGACTTGCTGTGTTTGCTCCATAGCAATCTAGCCACTCTACACCTAGGACACATCCTTTTTATTTTTAAAACACTTTTATAATATCTGGAATAGAGTTGCATAAATATTATATGATTCGGATCACTATCTGACCTTAGTTCTGTCCCACTTGGACATGCTCCTCTATTTTCCTCACAGATGTGAGAAATCTTTCTACGATAGGAGAAGAGTATACCTGGTTCAGAAGTGGTATGGTTCCACACATAAGATCTTAGAATCTGACTTTCTCTTCTGAGGGAGTGTCCTTCTGACACTTTTGAAGGATACTTCTTTCTTTCCTTCACACTGGTCCCTTCATCTATTCAAAGTGGGACTCTAGCTATTTATGTGGGAAGAGGTAATGTACTGTATCGGACGTTATAATTTTCCTATACTGAAAATGTATTTCTGATAGGAACTTGCCTCCTCTCACACTTCCCAACCTCCTTCCCCACTGAAAACCAGTGCTTCCATCTTCTATCAATACTCAAAGTGACAGTTCAGTAGAATTGAATATAGGGAGTTGCATGCATCATGAGAGGATGTCACATTCTTATTGGTGGAAGGTTGATGCATGATTATTTGCATGAGAGATGCATTTGATTCAGTCAGTTTCAATGGGGGAGAGATAAAAGACTTGTGGAATTCATGTTTTTTGTTTTTTTTTGCATATAGAGGGCATCACTGAACAAGAATAGCTATTTATCAGTGAGGAGGTAACTATCTATATTGTTATTGTTATTTCTCTTGTTATACCAAATCGAATAGCATAAAATCTTAGCTAATAATACATATTTTAATAGTATATGTTTTAAGTTCTTAATTTACAAGGATATACTTAAAAAATCCTTAATTTCCACTAGTATGACCCTTGGGACACAATTTGTCTTAGCATGTCATCATCCCTGTTTTATCTATCACCCCTCGAAAAAGTATGAAACTAAATGTAAAATATTCTCTATAAAATTGTTGTTGCTTAAACAAACTTTAATTTTTATAGCCTTCAATTTTGTTTCGAATAGAAAATCAGACCCCTCCTGCCACATCCTTTCTTTCACAGTTTGTTGATAGTTCTCTCTTACATTTCATTATATATTACTTATAACTAATAGAAAGTCAAGGTTTTCATCTATCAAATGACGTATTGTATAACATTGTATTCTGAATGGAATATCATCAGTTTCACTCATAGCACAAGATTCATTCCCATAGGAAAGTGAACAACTAGTTTGGATGAATTTGTAACGGCTCTTGTCGCATAGTTAGCAAGCCAGGAAAATTTTGAGAGGTAAATGAATTTCTCTACATTTTGCATGTTATTAGTCTATATTTTTTGGTGCATTATTTAATTAAATGAAAAATGTTAAAGTGCATTACTATAAAGAATTAGGCTTAACTGTCCTCGACAATTGGGCAGAAAAAGGAAGAAAGTAAAAATACAGATGTTTTAAAGTTATTTAAGACTAGATTAGGTAAAATAATATAATTAAAATGGTTCACGAGGCATGCACTTGAGCAGCTCGTGGGTAATGTAATTCAATAGCTTAACATGAGTTGCACATTCCCCGAGTGATTTATAACTTATAATGGCATGGATAGTAGTTAGACACAGTTCAAAGGGCAATAAAACAATACAACTTAATTATGAATAGATGTATATTGTTATGAACTTAGAGCTACTTAGGATAAACGATTATAGTTTCATGTTACAATTTGAAGTCATTCTAGAAAGAAAAAAGTTAGTTTAGGTTTATTTCTTTTCTTTTTTTTTTTGGTTGTTACAAGATTAGTCGAATTGACTGATCCCATTTTCAGATAGGGTAGATAAAATAACAGATAAAGTATAAAATGT
>NW_013665956.1:607822-624060 GCF_000517525.1 Limulus polyphemus | reverse complement strand
TAAAGGATTTTTGAGATGAGGAAATATATTTTTAATTTTATCATTAAAATTACTTTTCACATGGACTATTTAAAACAAATACTCAATATATTCATGCACAAATCTTTATTTTATTTTATCAAAAATATTTCACTAAGAAATATGACTTTTTGTATATGAAAGACTTGTAATATAAACTGAAAGACTGCCAAATTTCATGAAGATGTACCTACTATATTGAGAGTTATAAGTATTAAATTTATAATGACTTTAAATGAGTACAAAAGGTCATGTGACTCAGTCAAATTGACCGACCCCGTGTTGAGAGGATTAATGTTAAGAACAAAATGTTGACATGTATTGAATAAAGTATTAAATTTATTTTGTTACTTGTATCTTACTTTTGAAATATAAGCAAGATTGTTATTTTTTATTTCATGTCAGAGAAAAGTTACCACCTCGTCCACCTGGACAAAGATCAGAACCAGAGAGTAATCCAGGGGTAAGTTAATTAATATAAGCAAGAAATATTTAGGTTTGACTCTGCACCAGCTACAAATAAATTGTTTAATGCAAAGTTATGTAGTTATGGGTTAAGTACATAAGCCACCAACTCAAGGAGGTTTATGTTTGGAATAAAGAAATTCACTAAGAGACTGTTTAATACAAACACAAAATAATCTTAATACAAGATATTCATATGCTCATCTACATCAAAGTTCCCAAAATTATCTTGGAAACTGTTTTATGTCCAAATTATTACACTCTTTGTTCTGAATGGCAATATGTTCATTAATTTGATGTTCTATTATAATCATCAACATTGAAACTACAATGATAAAATTATCAAAAGTTATCTCGATATATTCTTTCAGACATGATTTCACTTATGCAATTGCAATAATAATTCTTCTAATATGTTCAGTAATAACCCTATTACATCTTCTGTTAACTTAGTTGAATATGCAGCAGAGTTAATGTTTAATACTCTTCTTTCCTCTGACATTATACAATATCATTACAAATGTTGTTAGACTAGATAAGAGAAAGCATTAACTACTTACAAGGAGTTTGTATGGCAAATATCTGCAAAACTCTGTAGTGTGGCCATTCTGGATCCGGAAGTGCAGCAAATATTCTGGGCAATTCTGAATCAGTTGGAGAGCTACAGGATAGCTTGACAAGCCAGGAACTGGCAAGGAACTACAATCATGGCATTTTATATTATTTAATTAGTATACTTACTTCTTATCAAGAAGTTCAGCATGCTCAATGCTGCATGTAAATCTTTTAATCTGATTGATACTTTTGGAACCTTTTATAAAACCAAAACCATGACTAAATAGGTAATTGGTTTGTACAGAACTATTTCTGGGCAATTAGCTGTCAATATGGGTGTAAGTATTCAAACTCGCTAACTTGGAATATATGGACAAAACTGATTAATTTTGGTCTTTTTACACACAATCTTCCACTTGTTGCTTTCTCTCAAAGTTCTGTTCAGTGCTAATAAACAGAACCAATAGCTCGTACTTCTCATTTTACACTCTGGAATATGTTTCTAGCTAACTAACTTGTATAATGTATTTCAAGTTCATCTTGTCCTTATTTGGTAACTTTGCTCACTTGTTGGCATCAAACATTTTTATAGCAGCCTGATTTGGTTAATGGAAATACAGTAAGAAATCTCTCTCTCTGTTTATAATGCTCCCTTTGTTGGTAATGTTCATATTGACTCATTGGTTTGTCTCAAGTGGAAGTCTCTAGTTCAAATCCCAGTCAAGTGGGGATTTTGTATAACTTTTTAATTATTAACTTCTCATGCTTAAAGCAAGATATTAAAATATTAGGAAAAACCACAATAACATGATAGGTTAGGAATTTGAATTATTTGTTAACATTTGATAACAAAGACTGGGTGTCATGGTGGTTATAGTGGTCGACTATCATTTGTAAGTCTTGTGTTCAAATCCTAGTTAAGTCAGGATTTTATGTTAATTTGTTTTATTATTATATATCTTTTCTTTTTATTATTATTTATTGTATACATCAAGCTCTGAATGTTTGGAAAAATACAAATACAGTTATAGATGAAATCAGGGATAATTTCATATTATGTAATAAACACCAGTGATGGTATGTGCTAAAAACAACTTAAATATATTTTCAACCCAATATATGATGTTACAATACATTACATTATTTTTGGAGTTTTTCACCTTAGGTTAGAATTTTTTTTTTTTTTAAATTTGTATGTATTTTTTATGAAAAGTTCTACCTTCTTGCATTTGCCTTCATGCAAATGACCAAATGTACACAAAAATGCTGTTTTCATGAAATACTTTATACATTTATTGTTACTATAATTAATTTTTTAGAAAACATGTTCATAAAATATTTATTTCCATTAAATTTTCAGAATTAAAATTAATCAGCATTTACCATCATATGATGGGCAATCAGATAACATATTATAAACTTCAAATATGATGTTATATCTCAACAATAACCTTGAATTAATGACTTCTGGTTTATGCCAAGAAATAGACCTAATTTCCCCACTTCCAACTTATTTCACCACCATAAAATTAATTTGCTTAAATTTTTGTATGCAAAATAACTGTATCTTGATGTGATTATGGTTTATCATCATATGCATAGGCTAGTCATCATCTATCATGTGGTACTATCTCAATCTGGCTTTTATATATATAATGTATTACCTAAAATAGTTTTTTCTTAGCATTAGTCTATTCACATCATGCCTTCTTTATATTTGTGTGAAAGGATATTCTTTTTAGCATTTGTTCTTGTTTCTCAAATTATTTGAGGATATTAATTCAGAATTTTATGTTACTACTAAACATGAAGATTTTAATTCTCCTTTTAAGTATTTACCAAAACATGGTAGCTTTTCAAGCTTCTGAGATTTCTATTCTGCTAACATGTTTGTTGATGAGTCTACTTGCTTGTATTGAAATTACTAAAAAAATAATGTACCTGCACAGGAGCAGAATTGCATGGTTTTCACTGCTTGTAATAACTGTCATAAACTTTTGTATGGTAACTTGTTTTTCCTTTATGTATTTGGGAACTTTTGTACCCTGGTTCATTAACACTAAACTGTAAAGTTTTAATATTGCCTAATCACTATTTGTGCTTGCTTAGTCTAGTGAATTTGTCTCATTCTCAATACATGTGGGTTCAAACTTTCAATCCCTCTGCACTGCTTTTAAGGTAGTTGCTTAGTCAGAGGGACATGAATTAGCACTTCACCTCATCAGATTCCACTGGGGGATTTATTTTTTCACCATTTCATGAACTTCTGTTCTTCATTGTATTTTCTATGTCAATCAGCCAAGATGTCTGCAATAACTATCCACGTGGTGGCCACTTTTATGTATTGAGTACTCACCAATCTCTGCCGGAGTGGGTGGGAGGTATTTGAGGGTCCATAAATCATATGTGTCATAGTGCTGGCAGTGGAAACTGAGTACATCAGTAGTAGTCACTGAATGCATCCCTGTCTTACTGGCTTATCTCACACTGGCTACTGTGATAACAGCATGATTTGTCCTGACATCTGCATTTTGGGATAAATAAATATTGCCTATATATGATTCTGTTTGCCTTAATACTGACAGTGCTACAATTATCCTTTTCCAGGAGAATGACAGGCACTTCTCTTTGGTCAACTTCCTCTTTCAGTCTGGATATTCTAGCTAAATGCTATTGTACAATTGCAGTATCATATTTGAAGTCAAATGAAATTCAAATATACTCTTCCCTCTACTATAAGTGACCATGCCCTTCTCCCCACAACAGTTAGATAAAATGTGATTATTAAAGGTTATAAGTCATCAAGATAAAGGTTAATGTAGAGGTAGTACCACGTGATATATGATTATTGACATATGAGTATGATTATAGGGCCCATAATCATGTGAAAATGTGTATTTATTCTATATATATATAATATAATTATATAACAAAATTATGCATAGGGAGTGAAATTAATTCACAGTGGAGGAATTGAGTTTATTTCTTGTCTTGGACCCAGAAGTTGTTAACACAAGGTAACAGTAGAAGTAAATATTTCTTTGAATATCATTTTTACTTCTAAAATATTAATTTTAAATTTGCAATTCTAATGTAATCAATAGTTGGAATACAGGGTACAGAACTAAACTTCTTAAATTAAATATAATTGCTTAAATATATTGTGATATAGATGAAAAATATAATGTTTCACTTGAGGCTTAACAAAGCCAAAAGCACAAATTTTGTCTTGTATACCTTAAGCTAAATTCAAAAGGATTTTGCAGTTCCTTAAATAACATTTAAAATCTTATTTATTTACCACAACAATTTTGTTGGAGCTGTAGTTGGCAAAACATGTTTTCTTTTCAATCAAAATAAATACAGATTCTACTGATTTTGTTATGAAAACCTTACCTTGCACCTTATTTTCCTGATAAAAAAAGCTTTGGATTAATTTTGACAAATTTCTTACTTTTGTAATATTACAAGTCAATCTTCTAAAGTACTTATTCAAGAGGTGGCCCAACATGGCCAGGTGGATAAGGCGCTCGACTCGCAATCTGAAGGTTGCTGGTTCGAATCCTTGTCCCACCAAACATGATCGCCCTTTCAGCCATGGGGCCATTACAATGTGATGGTCAATCCCACTATTCGTTGTTAATAGAGTAGCCCAAGAGTTGGCGGTGGGTGGTGATGACTAGCTGCCTTCCCTCTAGTCTTACACTGCTAAATTAGGGATGGCTAGTGCAGATAGCCCTTGTGTAGCTTTGTGCGAAATTCAAAAACAAACAAACAAACAAACTTATTCAAGAAAACTACATTACTCATAAAAATGATAAACCCTTTATCAACAAACTTTCAGGATTTACACTTTATATATTCATAAACTGTTGTCATCATCAGTAATTGGTCATGCTGTTTTTGACTTCTCCCTTGTGAGATATTTATTGAAGCATTTATTTGTTTTTTTTTGCATTGCTTGTTTTGTAATTGATGATGGCAGGTTAACCTGCTGTTTAAGTTATCTATCACATCTGTTTTAACTCTACACTGTCTCAGTGCTTTTGACCAACCTTGTAACCACCATCTAACCATGAATTTATACATACTATAACTCCGAATATACTAAGTATCTTCACAAAATTTGATAATCTTTTGTTAAACATTACAAGTCTATTATACACAAAAAATATATTTTTTTATATATTTTCACTAAAGATTTGCTTATGAGTTTCCAAAGTCTATTGATTTGGTCTGAGTGAAGTATAATTTTTCATGCTACGAATAAAAGTAATTCATTTTACAATTTTCAGTTTTCATTTGTATAACCTATAGAAACTCCTAAATGAATATAAAAAGTTAGTTTTTGATAAAACTTTATATTTTATCTATAATTTTCTGTACCCTAACACTAACTGTACTGAAATCATGAGATGAAAAATATGAAATGAAATCAATAAATTCCTAATACTTTTTTAATTTTTTCTTGAAATACTGCACATTATAATAGACAATTACAGTTACTTATCAAGATGGTCTCAGTTATCTAATCTTTTTGCATCTGCTTGTTTTTAATAATATTACTTTACAAAGCCTTTTAGACCCTTTATAAGTACATGACAGCCATTTAACTACAGTGTGAGAACTAAGTGTAAGCAACCCATCAGGTTACAATCATGTGACACATTTAGCTTGGGCTGGTCTTGTGTTTTTCATTTGTTTTTGTTATTTAACTTTATAAGTTTCTAATGTTTACACTGTAGTCACTTTTGTTAAAAATATAAGCAATAAATAAAAGTATACATGAAAAATCAAGAAATTTTGGTTTATAGTTAAAGTCTAATTCAGTAATGTGTATTTTTTTCATTCTGTGTTTGTTCTTCTCAAATCATTAATATTCTTTTGAAATATGCATTTTAAACACACAAAAAAAATATTTATCAGGCATTAGAATGTCTCGAAACTATTATAATTTAGCTGTCTTCTAACTAAACTATAAATAGGTTAAAAAATTCTGTTAGTTGCTTGGAGCAGTAAAACAATCACAAACAATGTAACAGGCTGAATGTGTACTTACTGACAGTAAAATTAAATACTTGTTGTAAAGAATCTATTAAAGTGGTTATAAGTAATCCAATAGCAATGTCAGAGAGTTTGACATTTTTTTAAAAACAGAATGACATGAGAGGGGTGTGTCATATGGGCTTGACATTTCTTTGTATCTCAGTAAAACAAGAATATTGGAGGTTCTGGTTTTTTGTTATCTATATTATGTGCTTCTAATTAGTTGAATACTCAGGTACAAAGAAAATCTAAAATGGGCAATTTAGAGCACAGACACATTAAGTGACAGAGAAATGAAGATTTAGAATTTATTTAAATATTTCCTTTTGAAATTTAGAAATTAAAACTTTAGATAATATAAGAATTTGAATTTTAAATTAATTGATCCAAACTTATTGACATATATTGATAATAAAGTTGTTTAATTAGATATTGAATGTAACATCTGTGGCCAATTTTTCTTCATATGTGGCTAATTTGTATACTTCTAGGAAAATACCCTTTTGATATATATATAAGTAGTTAGTTCGTATGCCTTTAGATTTCTATAACATTTTAAATTTTGAGCCTTTTAAAACCTGTCCTACAGAACTTAAATTACAACTAATTAGTAATGCTAATTATGGTGAATATTATGTAACATGTTTATTAATTTTCTGTAAATAAAAGTAGTTAGCCATTTTTGATAAAAGACGGGAATTGAATTTTCCAATCTTTAGAAAATAGTGTGGTTCACTATATTTTACTAAAAGGAATAATGGGGTCAATCTGTACATGATTATCCAATTGGAGGCATTGGCAGTCAACTGGGTTATTTACTTTCTTAATGTGTTTTCTGTAGTAGTACTAATAGTTGTAGTATAGAGCAAAATTTCATAATTTATAGAAGTATTAAGTAATATCAGTACTGTATTAGCTTTTTTGGCAAAATATTTTTCCAAGGTAAAACAAAAAAATTACTGAAATGTTGTATTCAAGCAATTTCATGAGGGGAAGTGAACTACATTAATGCATAATTGTTAATCAGAACTAGCCATTGAAATACTAAAAGTATGCTAAATATTTTATAATTTCAGACAGTGTATTGTACCAATGAAAAGTGCATAAAAATATGATCAATAAACAATTTTGTAAATCAGTACTGGGTGTAATTTTCATATGTTTTTCTGGACTGTGATACTGTATAATGATATAAATAACCTCTTCCTTCAATGGAAGACATTTAAACAAAATTGTCTTTTTTTTAATGCTCACCTAAAACAGAAGATCTAATTTAGTTTTTATGAAAGTCAACCTAGTTTTTAGCATTGTCTTAATAAATTTATCATTTCTTTTAATAGATATAATTTTTAAAACTTGTTTAAAATACTCATTGAAATTGCATATTGTTATTTGGGACACAAATTGGAAGCTGGAGTGAAGGTGCAACATGATATGCTCTTCTAATATAAAATAGCTTACAAAAGATGTGTAATATCTCTGAAAACATTTCACTTCCAACAGTGTTGTAATTAGTGATTCAGTCAGATGTGGCAACTAAATAAGGGTGCATTATGCAAACAGAAATTGTACATTTCTTTTTTTTTTTACTCCATTGGCTTTTTTCATAGTTTTCTATTGCCAGACTTTCATACATTTGAACATACAGCAAAGCTAGAGATCTTAATGTTGTTGCATTTGTTAGCTTATGCATATCCTTGCATAAGGTTGACTTCACAGTTTTCCAAAAAGTTAACAGAAGTCAATCTGTAGGACATGGTCTCTAGCCAGGTTTGAGAAGTTGCTTGTTCTTGTGTCAGTTCTTGCCTTTTGTATATAATTGTATGTTTTTAAACTAACATAGTTAAATTGCTCAGTACATTATTAAACATAGTTCACAATGTCATTCCTTTCTGATCTATCATGATCTGGCCTGTTTTGTAGAAGAATAAAGTTAATCCTATAGATTTACCAGTTCATCTTTTTGCCCAAAATTTATCTTCTCATTTCTGTAGTTCGTCTTTCAGTTGAATTAGCCTATACTTCTCATATTTGCCATCTTTGTGTTGTAAAACTTGATAAAGATGACATTTGTAATATCACTATAGCAAAGTATTGGCTTAGAATAACCCAGTTGCATGTCTGAGCCATCTAACAAAATTCTAAACCTACTCCATCATTTCTCAACTAAGAGATGTGTAACTGTTTGTAATAATAGTACTTTTGTTTTAGCCAATGCTAAATAATTAAAAGATAAATTGATACTTGATGGATATAATACATAGGAAATTATTAGTCTTTAAACTCTTTTTTTAAGAAATAATACAAGTTCTTAAGTATGTTTTTAGTCTACCTCATATTCAATAATCCAAGTACACATTCTGTTCTTTTTTTAAATTTTCACAATCAATGCTGTAGTGCACTAATCTTCTCCTTAAGAGCTGAGTTGTCAGTTGCCCATCCTTATTCGTATAACAAAAATATATCTCTTGTTCAATAATAGCTTTGTTTCTAGAACCATCAGTTAGTATACTGATAAATCTGGAATTCTGAATGTTATCAATTGTGTCTTGTATCATTGCTTCTGGCAAAATCTCTGCAGATTTGTTCTTGATGTAATTTATTCCTAAAAAACTCTACTTCTTGACTGTAAATGATAAAATTTTCTAAATTTTGTAAAGGATTTTCCCTGCATTGTGATAAAATAGGCCATTTTAAAATGTTTTTCATAAACATCACTTTTTTTTATTGACTTTTTGACTGATTTAGTAAATTCTGTACTCTCTGGTCCAGCTACAGCTCTTTTAAAGTTTCATATTTCTGTTATGAAAGTTTAATAATTCTTTCCTTAATACCCATCCTTTTCATAGAATCATATTTGTTTTTTGCTGCAATTTTCTTTCGTCTACCTGCTTTTTTCAATTTCTAATCTTTCTTTCATTTTTTCTTATCCCTAACCCCCTTGTTCACTGCTGAGAACCTTTATATGTCTCACATTTTCCAAAGTCATAATAAATGCTGCAAAACTTTAGATGCTGACCTTATTCTTGGTACTAGTTTCCAAACATTTTCAACTCATTCTGAGTAAGAATTATTCATTGGAAGGGTCCCAATAATTGCTTAATGCATTTTTAGTCTTTATAATATTAGCTCTTTGATTTATGCACCAACCAGTGATGCTAAGGAAAATACTTCTTTACAGATATCTTGAAGTTAAGGATAAAGTAAATATTACATTTACAAAGTGTCAGCTATTTTGTACATAAAATCATAATTTTTCAGCATCATGGACCTTAGAATAAAATCATGGCTGTAATTACTGCACCATTCATTATTCATGGTATCACCATTGGGGATTGCAACTCTGAAGTACACGTAATGACATAGCAAGAATAATAACAGATTAATGATAAGTAGAAAGTAAAAGAAGGTATTTATTGAAGTCTGCCCATTTATTTTTAGTGCCACAATTAATCTACAAGCAAGTTAACTTGTAACCAGCTGAAGTAATGCACTTGTCCTGTTGGAGAAGTGAATGAAAAAAAGTGAACTTGCCCTCCCTAAACTAATAGTGGATTGTAGGCCATTATGGGTTCTAGCACCTAAACACTGGCCCTTATTTGATCTTTCTTACTAGCTGTCTTATTTTGCATCTGTGTTATTTGGAATAACCCCCAATGCTTTTGGTAGCTATTGCTGTGAACATTTTCTTTTCAAATAATATCTTTTGTATTTCCTTAAAATATTGTATAATTTTGTTTGTTTGTTTTTGATACAATTATCTTTCGATAGAATTTTTTTTAATAATCCCATCTAAAAAAATTTAATTGACAAAACAGAAAAAAACTTATTTGAAAGTAAACTTTTGTTAATTCCATGAAGGGGTGGGGCTTTAGTTTAAAAATGAGGCACTGTTCAAGCTTTTCTTTGTTTTAAATTATTCTAATACACGCTTGTTATATACAAAGACTTGATGTGAGAAACACATTATGGTTAGAATAATGAAGTGTCTAGGAATAGGGAGCTCCATAGAGCCTTCGATTACAAATCTAAGGTATTCATGTGATTGATCATTAAGCTGATGGACTGTTTCTCTGATATATAGTTTGTTACATCTGCTGCATTAGATGCAGCAAATGATGCATTCTCAGTGTAGTGTTTAGTGAGGACCTACAGTCACTTGCAGTGTTGTTTGTAATGGATAAACATGTATAACAGGTTTTTATATTATACAGATGAGTTTCATTAACAAGAAGATTTTCTTGTTGTAGTTTAGAATGTACTAAGTGGTTTTCAAAATTTTTTTTATGGTTGTAAGAGATAAAATGAAGTGTAGCAAATATGCCAGCTGTTGTTCATGAGTGAACTAAAACTTAAATTAGTGATGTTACTAACATATGAAGAGGATGGTAGGTTAATATCATAGAGGAAATCTGACCACATAGTATATATGTGTAGTTTTTGTACTTTTTGATGACATAAGCAGGATAACCTTATACTTGGTTTAAATAAAACTGTCATCTCAGTAACTTTGCAGTCAAGATCATGTTCTTAATTTTTTGAACTGTCATTTAGGAATGGCATTCTCTGTTTAGAGAACTAAGCAAATGCCATACATTAAGCATTATCACCATCAGATCCACACAATAAGATTTCATCGTGTATTTTAACTATCTTTTATGAACTTCCTTGAAATGATGCTGAATGACGTGCCATCTAAAGGACTAACTTTTGCACCTTCTTGTATTCAAACTGATTATTACAGTCTTAAAACTGATGTTGAAAGATTTTTTAGATGCTTCTGCTTCAAAACACATTTTAGTATTAAAACTACTGTAGATACAACACTTACTGACACTATCCTAGACTATAGGCAGCACTACTTGTGATTTTGTTGTAAGTTTATGGAAGTTATTGCCGACCTGAAATTAATGCACTAAATATAGAAAATAAAAAAATAAATTCCAGTCCTAACACAAATAATTAAGAAAAAATGTATTATTCTCTCAGGAATCACACAGACAGTGATTAAACCAGTTGACAAGTGTGCTATTATGGTCATGTGACAAAAAGATACATAGAAACTGAACAGCTGAACATCCACATATGATAGACCTTATCCCAAGCACCAGAAATACATTAGTAAGTTATCAAAGAACTTACCCGAAGCAGTCAATTCTTGTACAATGGCAAAGTTTCATCTTGTAAAGAATCTCAAAATAGGAATTTTTACATATTGTTCAAGATTTACAAACCTAGTTAACTTGATACCTTTTTTTTTCAATTTACAACTAACCCACCTTACAGATTTCAAATTATCTAGATTGTCTTGTAACCCTTGATCTTCTTTTCTTCTTTTTTTCCTATGTTAAATGTTAAAGATAATAATGCTCTAAATCCTTTTAAAGACTTTCAACACATAATCTTTAGCTTACATCACCACCATGGGAATACAGTCATTATATACTACTAGACCACCGTGACCCGTTGGGTCAACCACAATTCAGAGTTTATGAAGAATTCAAGCTAATTTCAATATTGCTCCGAAATGAAGGTTTATTTTGATATAATTTAATTAAATGTTTCAGTCCATTCGTGTTATTCATAATTCAAGAAAAGATATTTGATTGTTGATCGGGAGTAAAAGGAAAGACCATTTCATTTTTCAAAAAAGGGAACTAAGAAGTTTCGTAAAGAGCGCGAACAATAGTTGAATGATTTTTTGACTGAGAAAATAAGCAAAAAAACAAACAAACAATCTCAGAGTTTTAGTAGTATATAGATAGATCCTTCAAGATCTTCTTTTTGTCATCTTACGCCTTTTAATGAAGATGGGAACATTGACAGGGAAATAATATAATGGCCAATGCTCGGCAAGAGGTTTTCATTTATAAAATTTTGTTGTTGTTCTCGACTTCATTTTTATTTTATTACCTTGTCTCCATAGTTATTATTTGCAAATAGTCAATAATATTGTAGGTCCATTTTATTGTTGTTCTTTCTATGTACCGTTATAACATATTTTCATCTCATCATTTCATTTCTGGTGTGCATATATTGTTGTATAAAAGATATTTTAAAGTGATTCATCAGGTGGAAAACGAATAGATAGATAGATACAAACAATCTGAGTTTTAGCAGTATTTAGATAGATATACTTCACAATGATAGCATTCTAGCTCTGACCACCATTTTGAATGAAAGAGAGACAAAATATTCTCCCACTGAAACCCTCTTTGAATATACCCATAAGTTCAGTGGTGAACTGTATAAGCAACATACTTTGCAATGTGTACATTCCTATGCAAATGTTGCAAATTGTTCATGTTAGTGTCTATGCTCTTCATGGGAGATCCTTCTTTCAAGCTTTGAGCATGGGTTGATGGATAGCTTTGTTTATGGCTGTGTCAAGATGTCACTGCAAGTCAGCTATAATTGTACCCCATTCCATGAGTTGTTCCTCCTTCAAGGAGTCAATTGGATTGAGGGCTGGACCACTTATCTGTTCTTTAATCTAGCCATTCCAAACATTGACCTGCTTGAAACACCTGAGGAATTGGTCCAGCTTCCCTTTAGCTGCACTCTCAAACACTAGGTAGAGATTTCTTTAACTTTGGTCATAGGGACCTGTGACATAAACCTCTCATTCACAGATTCTTGGCTAACACCAGCCTAAGACCCTTAAACACCGGGGATATATTGGAGAGGGCATGCTCAAAAACCCCAGCAATTGGAAAGGATTAGGTTCCTGCCTTTGGGTGGCAAAATGATTGGTTATCATTGGCTGCTTGTACATTCACTCTTTGCTATCTTAGATTTCTCTGTAACCCATGGTTGTTTTGGCAGTATATTTCCCATCACAGAAAAGCTCATGATTATCCCATGGATCACCAACTTCATCAGTTGATACCCACTGTCTCATCTGTTGCATTTCCAGTCTTTTTTTTAGCTAGTCTTGGATGGCCTTGACCAGAGCTGGGGTGAGCTACTCTGATTGGCAAAGACCATGTAGTCCTGTAGACATCATCCCATTAAATCTTAGACTCACTAGACCACAAATTAATGCAATGATCTTCAGTCATCTGTGTCTCCCATGTACCGAGATTGATCCTCAGCAAAAAAACTCAACCATTCTGGAAGTTTTTCTTCATGAGTCATAAATCTTTGCAGCATTGAGAAAAGTCTGATGCTCAGTAGAGGACTTCTTCTAGACCCAACTTTTCTTAGTTATGTCTTTAGACTCTTGAAACATGCTATTTCTTCAAGCCTTTTGTAATCGTAATAACTCAAGAGTTAAGAAGAACACTTTGAAATACACCCATCATGAGAAAAGCAGAAAACTCAAAAAACAAATCCTGTGGCCACGCACTAGATTCTCTCCTTCCTACCTGTTACATCATATTCTCAGATATACTGATTTCTTTAAGAATAATCAGGTATGATTTACAGAGTTAACAGAAAGATTTGATGTAAACAGTCTTACACAGTAATTCTGAGTTCTCTGACTTTGAGTTTGAGAAATGAGGGAGATGACACAGTGTGGAGCAAAATGAAAGAATCTTTATTTATGAAACAAAAAAGTCAAGGAGTTTGTGTAAGAGTCAGCAACTTTTCTGGAAATCTGCAGTGCTGAAGGATTTTGCTGAAGAATAACAGAATGGTCTCAGGCTGAGAAAACATTACATTAATGCCATTATTCTCAGGGTGCATGTACTACCCACATGACTGTTGGTCATTCCCATCACAAAAGAAAAAAAATTCTATATTTGAGGCATAATGTAACTTGCTAATGAAAAATACCACTAACCAGATGTTCAACTTCACATAAGTCTTTCCCACAAGAAACTGCTCTTGATACCACAGGTGAACCAGGGTAATAGAAATACTGTGAAAGGAAGTTAAAACACTTTTGGGACCAAACATTTTGAAAAATCATACCTTAACCCTTTAAGGACGGGCATCGTGTTGTGCTGCCGCACAGGCTGCAAAAAAAAAGGAATGAATAGCTGATTCGTATAAATACATTTATTTACAATCTAAGCATTTTTACATAGTAAGAAAAATTAAAATAACAAATTTCATTACTCTATAAACCAGGGGTGTATCTATGGAAAATAGCACCTATGGCAAGCACTGAAATTGCACCCCTGTGCAAACATCTGACACCCATCTTTTAGATAACTTTACCATAATATCAGCTCAAAAATACAAGTCAAGCTCATTAATCTTTTAATTAACAAATTATGGCACTAAGTGAAAATTACAACTGCACCTTCCTTGCTTTCACTGATGCAAATTGGTCTATGATGTGCTCAAAGTCAGTTTTTTCAGTTTCTTCTCTTTCTACACTCAGCAGAGCAAGATCACAGAGTCTGCTTTGACCCATGGAAGCTCTCAAATACGAAAGTATTAGTTTTAACTTACTGAATGATCTCTCACAGCTGGTGATGGAAACTGCGATGGTTAGCATTATCTGAATAGCAATGCGAAGACTGGGGAAGATGCTCTCATCTCCATACTGAACAATAAATTCGAGAAGCTCTTCAGGTCTTGATATTTTCATGTTGGCCTGACTTGATAGCAACATTATGCAATCCAAAATTTCTTCATATAGCTGCTGTCCATCAACATCAGAGCTGTACAATTTGCTCAAATTTTCGCACTTCTTCTTTAGGTCATTACTGTCGGTAGCGTAACACAGTCCCTCGACATCGAGAAGGAACCCAAACTTGGCGTCAGTGTCGTGCAAGCGAGCAAATCTTTTGTCCATTTCTCTGTGAAGACAGTCGAATGTTCCCTTCATGACTCTTTCCATTTCCTCCTTGGCTGTTAACCCAGCATCTCTCGAGTTCTCATCAGCCATTGGTTTCTTTCGTCTCTGATGTCTTTCAACTTCATTATTCCATTCTTGACAGAGACAGAGTCCTTCTTCGAGTGATTCACTGACCAACACTTCTCTTTCATCATCAACATGATCTTGGATGGGCTTTCAAATCCAGGGCAGCATCGTGAAAATTCATGCTAGGATCCTGCAGCATCTTTTGAATATGATCAATGCGAATGAGTACTTTGTTCCAAAATCCTAGCAAAGTCAGAAAATCGTAACTTAACATGCGGTTATACAGCTGCCTTGCGTCACTTCTTGTTTCACTGGTCTCGTTTTCATTGTCTATCATGTCCTGGAGAACTTGAAGTATCTCCTCAAGGTACTTGTTGACGGGCTTCACTGCTTCTGTCCTTGCATTCCACCTGGTTTTGGACTGCGTGACCACAGGCACAGCGTTTGTCAGTTTTTCCCAGTGCTGTATTGAACGGGAGAAGAACACGTTGAGAGCTTCGATGATTCCAATAAACGTGACCATCATTGTATCCTGCATGGCTGCATGCACACTCACCAAGTTAAGTGAGTGATTGTCGCAATTCACAAATACTGCCAGGTTGTTTTTCTCACCTATTCTTTGATGAACACCACATCTGTGTCCAGCCATTACAGCAGCGTTGTCATAGCACTGTGACCGACAATCCTGTAGCTCCATTTCGTCCTTCTCTAGCTGTTTCCAGATGTCTTCAACCAAGCTCTCGGTATTCTTCTGTCTTATCTGGATAAAACCAAGGAAGGACTCTCTAATATGGACTGTTTTCCTCTCAAAATCAGCTTCCACGTACCTCACTGCTTCTGACATATGCTCACAGTGTGCCTGATCAGGAGTCGAGTCGAACATGAGACCATAGTACTTGGCTTTACGAATGCTTCTCAGTAAACTCTGGCAAACAGTGGATGTCATCATGTGGATGAATTCGTTCTAGACACCTGATGAAGATAAGACGTGGATCCAGGATGACTTTCCACACGAGTGTGGTGTTCTTTCATGACAGGGTCAAAGATGACCAGTAGTTTCAGTAAGCCAAGAAAATTTCCCTCATTGGAGTCGTCGTCTAGCTCAAGTGACTCCCTGTGTCCTCGTAAAGCCAGGTTCTGAGTCGCAAGGAACTTTATGCAGTGAAGGATTTTCGTCAAGATATCAAGCCACTTCTGCTTTTCCTTCTCAATCTATGACCAAAGTTCCGCGTCAATAACTGCTCTGTTTTCAGCTAAATTTCTTTCCAATGTGAACTACTTCCAATGATTCTTAGCATTTTCATGAACACTAATCCTTTCATGTGCTTTCCACTGG
>NW_013665956.1:587765-606822 GCF_000517525.1 Limulus polyphemus | reverse complement strand
TGAGTACTTTGTTCCAAAATCCTAGCAAAGTCAGAAAATCGTAACTCAACATGCGGTTATACAGCTGCCTTGCGTCACTTCTTGTTTCACTGGTCTCGTTTTCATTGTATGTCATGTCTTGGAGAACTTGAAGTATCTCCTTAAGGTAGTTGTTGATGGGCTTTATTGCTTCTGTCCTTGCACTCCACCTGGTTTTGGACTGCAACTTAGCAACCACAGGTACGGTGTTTTTGAGTTTTCCCAGCACTGTGTTGAACAAGAGAAGAACACGTAGAGTTTTGATGATTCTAAAAAATGTGACCATCATTGTATTCTGCTTGGCTGCATGTACACCCACCAAGTTGAGTGAGTGATTGTTGCAATTCACAAACACTGCCAAGTTGTTTTTCTCACTTATTCTTTAATGAATATCACTTCTGTGTCCAGCCATTACAGCAGCATAGTCATAGCACTGTGACAGACAATCTTGTAGCTCCATTTCATCCTTCTCTAGCTGTTGCAAGATGTCTTTAACTAAGCTCTCAGCATCTTTCTGTCTTATCTGGATAAAACCAAAGTAGGACTCTCTAACACGGACTATTTTTCCTCTCAAAATCAGTTTCCACGTACCTCACTACTTCTGACATCTCCTCACGGGGTGCCTGATCAGGAGTCGAGTCGAACATGAGACCATAGTACTTGGCTTTACGAATGCTTCTCAGTAAACTCTAGTGAACAGTGGATGCCATCATGTGGATGAATTCATTCTGGACACCCGGTGAAAGATAAGACGTGGATCCAGGATGACTTTCCACACGAGTGGGGTGTTCTTTCATGACAAGGTCAAAGATGGCCAGTAGTTTCAGTAAGCCAAGGAAATTTCCCACATTGGAGTCATAGTCTAGCTGAAGTGACTCCCTGTGTCCTCGCAAAGCCAAGTTTTGAATCGCAAGGAATTTTATGCAGTGAAGGATTCTCGTCAAGATATCACACCACTTCTTCTATTCATTCTCAATCTGTGACTGAAATTCCGCATCAATAACTCCTCTGTTTTCAGCTAAATTTCTTTCCATCGTGTGAAGCACTCCCAGTGATTCTTAGCATTTTTCATGAACACTAATCCTTTCATGTGCTTTCCACTGATTGAATCCACTTTCCTGCTCCAATGAGGACTGATGGTCTGACTAGGAATAGAGTAGACAACAAATACAAAATGCAGATTTTTTAGAAGGGGAATAGACCAGCCATGAGCGAGTCACTTCCTCACCATGACCATTTCCCAATTTCCTCTTGAACCAAGTTTTGTTCATTGAGCAGTTATTTGTTAGTAGGAAAGGCCACTCACTTTTCTGGAAATACTTCGATCCCAGCTTTATTATTTCTGTTCTCAATGTGTCAGGCAGAATTGCTTTTCCAGTATCCTTGTCAAACTTCAGAAGTCCAATGTCATGCTGTTCAATCATTTCTGGTATGACAGTTCGAGGCTCTTCAACACCATCCAATTCACTAGGTTCAGTGTCGTCAGGTTCAGTCTTGTCAGATAAAATCTCATCCATAAACTCAACA
The DNA here is from genome assembly GCF_000517525.1 of Limulus polyphemus. Classification (NCBI taxonomy): domain Eukaryota; kingdom Metazoa; phylum Arthropoda; class Merostomata; order Xiphosura; family Limulidae; genus Limulus; species Limulus polyphemus. The sequence goes on along the minus strand of NW_013665956.1, from coordinate 605,277 downwards.
TCACCACCACCATTGTCTACCCCTCCTGTCATGTCCATGTTCTTTCTGGCAGCCTCACTCTTAATCTCGTTATACTTGGATTTATGACTTGACTTTCTCCTTGGCTTGTGACGCATTTGTACTTGATCCACCTTTGAATTCTAACAAACTTGTAGCTGGAGCAGGCGACTCCATGGAACATGTCGAACTACTTGTTCCGGGTTTTTCAAAGAAGTGCATGAACAATTTGCTCGACTTCTTGGCTTCTTCTTCCTCCAACTTTTGTCTCTTCCGTTCTTCAGCTCCACTTTCCTCTTTCTTCGTGAAGAAATGTTTCATGGTTTTTTTTACACAATGCTCTGAAATAAGGAAATGGCACTTTTAATAAGAACATTAAATTTCGTAGATTTTGCACAAAATTCTGGACTACCTCCCTAGATTGTGCAGGAGAATGGTCTTATTGCCAGTTGGCACTGAGCAGTAGTACTATGAGGTATGTGGTCATGTTGCTCCCAGCACTGTACTTTTACCTAATAATTTATATAAGTGGTTTAACAATTAGGCCATCCTAGTGCTTCTCACCCATGATAATCAAAGACAGATCATACATCTGAAGAAAATCCTTTTTTCACTATTCGAGGATGGCTTGTCTGACTTGAATAGAAACTGCTCAGTAGCACCCCCCTTCGAGTGGTGCCCAGGGTACATGACATACCTGCCATACCTTAGGTACACCACTGCTATAAACTAATAATAAGATTCTAACCAAGTTTTCTGAAAAGTTTTTCGTGTTTGATAAATTCTAAAGCAGCTACCTAAACATAGACCAACCTTGCATTCTGGACATCATGTTGTTACATTGGTAGTCTTTTTTTTTTTCTCCCTTGCTAGTACTAGAATATACAAAACATCTGGGTTGCTGCTTTTTTTTTGAGTTCCTGTTTAAGGTACATCTTCAGGATAGTGTCTTTCCATAAAATTTACAGCACTCAGACCATCAATGTTACCACTCACTGTTCTACTAGGCCTGACACTAGTCAAGGTACCATATTTTTCAAGAAGTTGCCTTATAAACTCCCTAATGAAATATGTGAATTTCAAATGGCAATCACCCATTTTGACTAGGTACATATTATGAGCATTTAGCGCAAATAGGCCCATCTAATGAAAAAAAAAGCTTCTGGTACCACTTTACACACATTCTGTGGTGGCCAATTGCATGTCAGTTTATCAATATACTGTGTATTATGAGTGTAGTCAATTACACAATCTGGCTTTTTGACAATTTTATTTGTTTTATGATTTTCCCTTTCACTGTTAACCATTTGTCATTTAAGAAAAGTGGTAAGCATTATCACATTACGTTTATCATCCCAACCTATAGCCAACAAATTACCACTTTTCTTCCCTTCACATTCACCAGATTTTAGCTTAGCAAACATAGGAACATTCTTCCTGTTATGGTTCCACGAGTGCCAATATTACATGAATCCAATTATAAAGATAGACCAGGACGAGAGTACCAATTATCAATGTACAACAGGTGGCCTTTCCCTTAGTATTTCTGTATCAATTTCTTCACAATGGCACCTGAAGCCCCATGAGGATCTTTTTTTAGCAACGTCAATATCAGTACCTGTAGAAACAACAAAATCCAAAATAATTCCTGTTTCACAATCACAGTGAACTTGGATTTTTATTCCAAATCTATGACACTTTAACGGTGTGTATTGCTTGAATATCAATCTCCCCTTGAATAACATTAAGGATTCATCAATTACAATTTTTTGAAATTGGCAGAAAAAAGCATAAAACTTTGTCTTCAAAATAGTAATCACTTCCCTTATCTCTTACAATCTATCACTTTCATCAGGAAGCTCATTATCAGTAAAATGAATGTACCTAAGTAGTTTAAGGAACCTGTCTCTTGTCATTTATTTTCCAAAAACATCTGTAGCAATCATAGCGTCTTTTGACCAGTACTTTTTTATTGTTCTTTTTTTCACGAGGCATTAGTAAAATAAGTTAAAAAAAAAAAGGAGTACATCTCATCAATTTTTGTCACACTCCAATGCTGGGTTTTCGCTTTTTGATGTACATCATAACTGTGTAAACAAAATTCACGATACATATTAGTATTGTCTACAGTCTTCTTCATAAGTTCACTATCGAAATAGGCTAGAAAATATTCAACAATTGATGCATTCTCTTGAATAGGAAATGAATCAAAAATTCCCAAATTTGCGTTAGAGAATGAACAGTCACGAGGCACAAAATCATCCCCATTCTTCCATGTAATATAACCAGTATCACTATTATCTGAACATACCTCAGGCTCACTTTCATCCCTTGAAATATTATCGCTGTCTGAAGGAATGTCACTCAAATCAAACAATTCTTCTTAATCACTCCATTCATTTATAATTTCACGCATTGATCGAGGGCTAAAAGGCCTTTTTTGGTACGCATGAATGAGGATGACATGACGATTCGTCCATGATAAAAATAACTGAAAGAAAATGTATCTAATTCAAATACCGCTCATTGTTTTACAGTAAGTACAGCCTTCGATAAATAGATATTTCATTTGCTAGCATGTGATAATGTAGAGGTAGCTGGATGGTTCAGTGGATAGTATCTAATGATGCAAAGGTGCTTATCCAATCAAATTATGACTTTAAAATGCATTAACCAATGAAAGCAAGGGAAAGAAAGAGAGCAGAGTCATAGTGATTTTAAAACTGCACCCGTCTTTAATAAATAGGAATGTGTTTATATACCTCACCTGGCTCTCAAGCAAGATACGTAGTGTTTATTTACCACACCTGACCTTAAAGGGTTAAACAAGGAGGTAGAAAAAGTGTGCCTGCATATGTTCCACATATACATTAGCTTCACATACTCATTTCATAATGTGATCAGAATCACATCTATGGTAAATAGCTCTTAAATTTATACTAAAATAAAATCAAAATATTTTAAAAGTGACTATTGTTTTTAAGGTATTAATCCCTTTGTTATTAAAATGCTTTTACAATATAATTTGTATGTATATTAGACTCTGGCTGTATTCCTATTGGGGTACTCCAGGACTGAATGCATTCACCACCCACCTGAATTCCTAGCTACCAAGGTTTTGGTCCCCAATTCCACATCCTTTGGCTGTAGCTGTCAATGCCTTCAGTCAGAATTGGGGACTGTTCCCTTTGTGCCTATCTACTCATCCATCTTCTTTCTCATGTCCTCTTAGTCATTCAAGCAACTTTGTGGCATGTCCTCTTAGTCATTCAAGCCACACTGTGGTATGTCCTCTTGGTGGCACCACTTTGGCTGATGCAGCTGTTCTTTCTACTTCTGTGCCTGCTCTTTCTGATACCTCCTCTTCCTCTACCCCTCTCACTCACCCTCTTAAGACAACTTCAGTTGGGTACACAACATCATTCCCATCCAGCACTCTGTTTTTGTCTAGTCCCTTGCCAGATGGACAAGATTTTCCCCATGGGTTGCTTCCCTGATTTCCCATTCTGTCTTTCCTCCATGCCAGTTTACCAGTGTAAGTAGTATGTCTACTGCCATTGGTCTTCCTTCCATGGATTTTCTTCATCCCGTCCTACTTTCCCACATGTGACTTCCTTCCCTACTGTTTTTTTTTTACCAGGAGCTTTCGGTATCCACTATTGTTGATTATTGTGAGGCCTTGTCAGCCACAAGATTTCACTGTGTCTTCACTTCTCTGGTTCTCACCCTATTGTTTTTGTTCCTTTTCCACAACCCCATCCTTCTACCATCCTTGCTTGGAAAGTCGTGATCCATGCCCTTACACTTTCTCCCTTTGAGCCTATCGCATCCTTTTTCTTATCTCTTCTTACAGGGGGGTACTGGTGTTGATTAGAGCTGGACCAGCCACATAAGACCACATATGTAAGTGGCCCTGGTATCCTTCTCCTACCACGAATTGGACGCTTTATTACAGTTCTGTTGATAAGTTCTGGTGTTGGTTGAGGTTAAACTCCCCCTTGCAGTCTGCTGCACCCTAGTAGCTCTACAACAGGGGTTCCTTCATTTAATTTATAGGGTCCCTCCTTGTTTCTGCCCTTATTGTGACACATAATTTTCATGGTCAAAGAGTATACCTGGCTCAAAAGTGGTGCAGTCTCCCATGGGTGTGTCTTACAAACTCTTTATTCACACACCCCATGGGCTTTCTTTGGACATTTTCTGAAGGGGGGGGGGGTCATCTAGGTAATGTTACACCAGTCCTTCCACTAAGTGAGTGTGGGATTCTAGTTGTTCTGTGAGAAGAGGTAAGATATCATATTGGAAGTTAACATTTCCTACACCGAACATGTATTTCTGAAAGATTCTTACCTCTTCTCACACTTCCCTTTCTTACTGTCCACTTTCAGTGTTTTTTCCTTTTCTGTTGCTCAATCTCAAAGTGATTTTGGGCTAAGCTGCATAGAGAGAGTCAGTTGTGCTGGGAGTTTTCATGCTCCTATTGGTGGAGAGTTGTGGCATGCTCATTTGTGTGATATCATGTAGTTGTCTCACACAAAAACGTGAGGTAGGTGGGAGTGTCAAGGCTAGTGGTGAGCAAAAATGTGTATATATATATATATATATATATATATATATATATATATATAGAGGGCAGTACAAGGTGAGAAAAGCTGTTCTGTGAGTAAAAGTAAGAATATATCAGAAATACTTTTTCAGTGTAGGAAAATGTGATCTTTCATACAATAGAGGGGAGCAATCCCATATGTAAATATTTGTTTTTCATACTAATTTTTATTTGCTGTTTCCTATGTAACTTCTTTCTTGTACTGGTTTCAAGTGACAAACCACATAACCTTAATCAGTATGTTCTAACTACAAGAAATTATTATTGATTAAATGTTGATTTTTTTGTAGTTTGAATTTCATTTTTTAGTAAATATAAGCAGATTGTTAAGAATTAAGAAAATGATTTTGTCTTAACATATAAGTGAGAGAAATGGGTAAGAGATAAACTTGTACTTCAGGCATTTTCAAGAAAAACACCAAAGATTACAAAGTTATTGAACAAGAGAAGTTATAAACTCAATAAAATTAAAAATGGACTCAGTATTATTACAGACCATAACACTAATGATGATACAATAAACCTGACTGATCTAAGAGTTGAATGCTTTGTTTTTGATATTCAAGCTGATTCAAAAATCTGGATTTGCAAATGTTGAAAGTATTTTGTGTGTCTTTTAATGAAGAATGACATGTATGTAAGAACTGCTATTTGTTTACTATCTCTTGCATTTTTAGCAAAATATTATTTTTAATATCTATGTATAAATTTTTATAAAGAGATAACTTAATAATCATTGGTATGTCCTTGCATTATAATATGTTATTAAGTGATATGATAAAAACCTTGCTTCTAAAACATTGTCAGGTTTAAAGGCCAGAATTATTTGGATTTTGAAACATTTTTTCTCCCTAGTCCTTCCCAGGTTTCGGATTTGGAGATGGAGGGTTTCACATGTCTTTTGGCATTGGTGCCTTTCCATTTGGATTCTTTGCTTCAACTTTTAACTTTGGTGATGGTCGTCCAGCACCATGTAAGTATTTATTTTATTTCCTTAGAATTCAGATTTGTTTGGCTTAGAACTTTAAGTTTATTCCTTGACTGCTTTCGGATATGAAAGATCTGTCATTCCTGTCTGCACTGTTTGTCCTATGTATCAGATCTCAAACATTCATTATATCCTATGCAATCATTTTTATTATTGCTTTCACCATTAGACCAGATATCAGATACAGAAAGTAAGTATCACTTGTTGTTTTTAGCAGACACAAGGCAGCCAGTAGATTGAGATGTACTACATATAATTATAAGACACAATAAAAATTAGTCATACTGTAGTTTAAATAATAGATTTAGGATATTTCCACCAATATAAAAACATGAGAGTACTACTACTATTTCAAAATAAACAAACCAAAGCTCAGGTGAAACAGATAATGAACAACATTCATAGGTAATATTAAGTTATCTTAGCCCTAAATGTAGTGTACTTGGCAGATTTGCATTTACAGGGAAGAATCTGGGTGATGAGGAATTTGATTCAGCATGTGATTTTATTGTGGGTATGGCCACTTCTGAAGGTCATAATGATTAAACATGTTCTAAGAGTACTTGATAATTTTAGTACAAGAAACTGCCCGTTTGGTCATAAAACCATGTTTGATGCTATATGTGTTGTGGAGTTTCTTGACAGAAAGGCTTGTGACCCTCTATAGTTATTGGTCACTGTAGCCAATGAGCAGAATTGGTTGGTTTAGGGAACTGTAAACCTTAAAATAATAAAGTTATTGAAGATATCCACAGTTGAGAAGTTGGCCACTGTATTTCAACATTCACTTGATTATAAAGAACAGGACAGTGAGGAATAAGCTACTATGGAATGCTAAATTTATGAGAATAAGGCAAAGTATGGAAGATCCAATTTGAGTAGCTTAATGTGCTTCTTTGCAAATTATTAATTTGTTGCATAACTAATCAATAACTTGTGACTTAGTATCCAATAACTGTGTTGAACTTGAAGTTTAATGTAGGGAAGAAGAAAAATTATGCACTTCAAAAATCAAGAGATGGATATAAACACAACAGTATTATATTTATTTTTAAAATTATAATAATAGTAATAGTATTTAATTTCTTGATAATTTACTGAGATTTGAAATATTTTAACAAGAGGACTAAAACATCTTCAGAAACTTCAATATGTAACATCACAAAGTTAGTGCTTACTGATATTTATTTGACTATAGAAATAACTATGTTTAAGAATATTACTGTGTTTAATATATGAGAAATCAATTTAATATAATATCAGTGAGGTTTAAAATTTAATTTTGACCTCTTACTGTAAATGCTGTAAAAACATTTTCTGAAATCAAGTTTTCTGAGAAAAATAAGAAGTGCATCATGGGTGACATACTGAATTATAATTTATTCTGTGTGTGCGTGCACGCGTGTATATATATTTAATATAATTATTTGACATATATTTGAAGTAAATAAAAAGTTAGTTTTTTCTACTGTATATGTTGCTGGAAAAGTAATTGATGTTCTTTTTGCAAGATAATGCTTGTATTTTGGTATTTTCAGCTCCTCACTCACCAGAGTTTCAAGAGGACCAGTTTTTGTCCAAAGTTTTCCTCTGGGTAGCTATTCTGTTTATTGTTTGGTTGCTAATTGCATAATGTCTGCACTGAAAAAGATTTAATCCCTAGGAATATGTAAATGAATATGTTGAAATTAGAAGGTTTTTACTTATTATGTATATTCAGGTCTCTCCCTTGTGTTATAAGTGAAATCATTGTGTACAAAACAGAAGGTTAATTTCCTACAAGAGAATGCTTTTATAATTATATTCTGTGTTTGTACAATAACATAAAATAAAGTCATTAATGGAAACATGAGGTGCTTTATTATATATTGACTAAATAGCCAGATCTTTCTCTAAAGGACTGTTTATCATGGTTTTTATAGCTGAAGCATATATAGACCAATCTTTCTGTATAGATTGAAGCAATCCTAGATTGTTACTTTACACTGTGATATTCACCTGTTTCTGCCCAACAAAGTATATACCACTTGGTGCAAAAATAAAGAAGAAATGCTTTTCTTAACAACATAAGAAATTTTTGATTGGTCATTCAACATTATATGTAATTAAATCACAAATGTTAAGATCCTTTAATACTGTACTCAGGTGGCAACTCTGTACTTCCCATTTAACATGTAAAGAGAATCCTCCTTACATGTTACAAATACATCATATATTTCATTTCATACATCTCTGTTTCATATATTTATTTGTGGAAATTGTTTTGTTATATGTTGATATTTTCTGAGAAGTATCCTAAAACTATTCTTAAATGTATTGCAGTTGGACAGTGTGTATGTGTGTGGTTTCTTGAAAATGTCTTCTAGACTATTATGAGGGAGAGATTGTGTTGCTTAAATTATATCACTTCTCATGAGTAAATAGATATTTTAAAAATTCCACTCAACTTTTAGATGTTGGCACTGTGATTACAGGGTTCCAAAAAAATTTGGAAAATCAGATAGTCGGGGAAAGTTGGACTATTATTCAGGGAAGTCAAATTTTACATGTTACAAAACATGAAATATGGAATAACAATACAGACTAAATATAGAATTTATAGTCACATGAAAGAAAAACATTTAAAAATATTCTCCATCTAGTGCAGTTGTCTCTCTCAAAAAAAAAAGACCTTTTACAATGTACAGTGTTGACTACAGCAGCATTTAGTAATGCTGAGTAATGAATAGATCAAGGAAAACTTGGAGATATTACAGGAAAACAAATATAAGAATTTGTGTGCAAACTTAGATTATTTCAGTACTTCCCCTTAAAATTCGGATGACTTTCATTATACTCTACAGAAATGTTGGTTTACTTTTGGTCTTATAATTCAGGTAGAAGTTTTGATGATAAAGAAACTTGCAAAAGTACTTTGTACAATATGGCTAGTTTATTATTAATGTTAATAAAACTTGCAAATTGATTGTTTTATTCAAAGATCATGACAGAATTTTCACGTACAGATTCAATGAAATTAATCTATATATTCCGTCATATGTATTTGTGAAAATCAGGTTTTTTGGGATGTGGCTAATAATCATCACTACAATATTATTTATATTTAAATTACAATAACAGCAGTGTGTACACCTTTGCTGCAACCATGGGAATTTACATTAAGATATTTAGAGATATAATCACAAAGAAATAAAATATTTCAATAAAATATAAAGTGTAAATTATCAATTATTTTATATTAATTCAGTTTTCAACTAATAATTATCCTCGTTAACTCAATAGAATGTTAAATTAGTAATATGCTTTTTAATACATATGTCATAACAAAATTAATACATTTGAAATATTATCAAAAATCAGTTGCATCAAAAATGTTTCAGTGATTGTAAAAATAACTGTTACACCTAATTTTGTTAATTTTAAGATATCTATAGATTATTTCCACCAATCAAAACTCAGAATATTAAATCAGTTATTGAAATCAAACAAATATAAGTTAAGTAAAACTTTGAAAAAACAATTTGAAGTGGCTTCTCTACATGTAAAAAAATCTCTGTAGTTTATGTATACTATATACATCTCATAAACTATTAACATACAACATAAAATATCGTATGAAATTATATAAAAACATTTGAATAGATGTAATTAATTGAGAATACATCACACAAGTACTACTTTATTAATCATCCTGATTATGTTTAAAATGAAGCAGAAAGAAAGTTCTTACACATAATCTAAAGTATTCTGTTCCTCTTTCAAAATTTGTATTTCAGAACTTTTTTTAGCATTTGAATAACTGTTGCAAAAAAGAAAGCTTAAAAGAAAGTATGGTATGAAAGTAGTGAGCCATTATTAGCCCAGAGATTGAGTACATTATATTAAAATGATTTTGGAGCTACTGCCCCATATAATTATGTTTTATCTGACAACTGCAGTTTAATTTTCATTGCAAAACGGTCTATGTTAAAATTCTCATGTCCAAAGAATATTGCTCCTCTTGCAGGCTTTCTTCCATGATGTGTAGTGTATGAGGACTGTGGTTTTCCACCTCTGTTTGAACAGTCCAATCTTACAGAAATCCAGAGGCACTGCAATTTTTTAACTTGACCAGTATGTCTTTGTATGGAATAGCATGAATATCAATATCAACTCCCTGATGCTAAAATTCTTCTTAGACTTTTGTAACACTCCTGAAGATGACAAATTGAGAAGTTTCAAAATGTGTAAAGTATACTTGAAAATATAGATCAGTCTCAAATAACATTATTTTTATTGTGTAACCAAAAAAAGGTTATATTTATGTCAGCTGCTAATTGAAAATATTTGAATAATACAACAGTTTATTAACTTGAAAATAGATCTTATAATAGAGAGAATAAATTACTGGAATATTTATTAAAACTTAAAAAAAGCTATTAACTCTTCTTTTCTTTTCATTTCAATAAATATTTTAGTATAAGGCCATCAGATCATTACCCAGATATTTTAAAGGTGTTTCCAAAATACATGAAGGCTTTCTTCTTAGATGTGTAGAGTCTAATATAGGTATTTATAATCATGAACTACCTGTCTTTTTTGATTAAATTTCTTTAACAGTCTACACATAATGAAAATACCATTTGAGACAGTTTTAATTTTTCTAATGTAATTAAAAGTGTACATTTTGAGGAATTGTACTAGTTTTTATATAGGGTGTTTGTACACTAAAGTTTATTTGAAAGAGACATAACAACTAACAGTGAATCTTTTATATCAGAATGATATTATAAGATTCCCTAAGTACATTTTTTCAGTATTATTGAGATTTACCACCAAATAATGAAATTTTTTATATAAAAATATCATATATATATATATATACAAGAGAGTTGCAATGTGAATCAAGGTTAGCGTCAATTCACAATTGAATTATGCAATAAATGATTCGTAAAAAGTTATGTAGTCAAACTTGCGATAAATTATTGTTTCTAAAAATACGAAATTTAACACTCCCGCTTTATGACTATCTAAATCATAACTTGTATTAAATGTCAATGAAACAGTCGTGTATATCTAACAGAAGAACACCACATCATTACAATCCTGAACTCTTTGTATGTCTCCTTTTTGTGGGATTCAGGTCTGTCTATAAATGAAAGTCCATCAGTTACATTTGATAGAATGCTTTCTTCTGTGATGCTCTGATAGAAAAAGGTTTTGTGGCTCATCTACCTTTGTTTTTCATTTTTTTTCTAATGTTTTCTTTTTTAATTACACCCACGATTATTTTATTTTCAACTGGGGAAGAACATAATGAATACAACTGCTAAGAATAAGGAAAGCAAATAAAGATACACAACCATATTCCCCTATTTCAGTGGTATGGTCTCTCCACAATCATAACACTGACATACAAACAGCATAAATTCAGGATAATATTCAGAATCTGAAACACAATACCATTGCAATTAGCACAATAGACGTTTAAGGTTGTAATACTGAGCTATCTACAACTAGCCAATCATTTGAAAAAAGGAAGCAGAAATATAATAGAACAATGGGGTATGAACTACACAAAAGAAAAACAAAAGAAGCCTTCTATATATCCAACTAACTTATAACAACTCAGAAAACGTAGCATAGGAGTTGGCAAAATCTGGATATCCTTCTTGACATCATTCAGATAGTGGATTTTAGCTCTAAAAGGGGGAGACTTCAAACCAGCAGAGAGCACCTGCCTCTCTGACAAGAAGATCCAAATAATGCTTCTGAGGACTTACCTGAAGATAGCAGCTGAGTAATAGTCAAAATGTAGTATATAAACGAATTAATATCTATTAATAAAAGTAATTAATAGCAAGCTAATTATTAGGCTTCGTGATCATATAGACTACTAACTTTGAAGTCCAATCACTACAACCTTACAATAAGTACTTAGGGATCTAGAATGATTTAATTGTAAGTTAATTAAATTATATATTCATCATACCTTCTTCCATAAATGCGAACAGCATATTGTAATTCCTTAAGGACTTGAGGCCAACAATAACCCCCTTTTACGATGAGACCCCCCCCCCTCCAGTGGTACAGCATGTCCGTGGACTTATAATGCTATAAATCGGGTTTCGATACCCCAAGTGGGCAAAACACAGATAGTCCATTGTGTAGCTTGCGTTTAAACTACAAAAGACAAATAATGCCAAAGACTGAAACTTAATAAATTCATTATCCATAATAGGATCAAATATCATCATATATAGACCCAGAATAATATCAAAAACCTACATCTGAAAATAGATAATACAACTGACGCTATAGGTTCAATCAAGATGCAGCTTCCCAAGCTTCGTTCCATTGTATAATAAAGAAATTTGTGTAAAGAAACTATTCACTAATTGGTTCTCAAAACAAGAAGCCCTTCAATGCTATAGTTATGCCTAAATGTACAGCGATAAACTTCACTGAACAATAGTCTGAAGAAACTGTTCGAAGTAAATGACTTTGCCCTCACACAAGAAACATATTCGCTCTAGATATATCCACAACCACACAATTTACTGTCTACCAAAGGAAGAAAGTTGATCAAAATAAAGTCAGCCTTTCAGAAATAAATGTAACTCCATTATAATACGATACTAATAGAAGAACTGCCCAGTGAATATAAAATTAAGACACCACCATAAAATTCTACCAGCAAACGAAGAAGGCCAATGATGTTAGTTAGCCGAAGCTGTTAACTGTCTTGGATGCTTGCCATTGGGTCACTGAAGGAGAACAAAGTTTCCACAGTGAAGAAGTGCTTCACAGCAACAGAAATACGTTATTAAGCTCGTAAGTATTAGAATATGAAACCTACAAGAAGATCAAGTCTAACCTAACAAATACCCCAGAGAAAAAGACTCTTCAAAAAACATTCAGAATAATTTGTTACAGAAACAGTCAAACTAGTAACAAAGCACTGTCCAACACATCTATGATCTACCTAAAGTATAATCAAGACTACTTTTTTCTGTTCATTAGTGACCTGCAAAGTTTTGCTATGCAACCCATAGTTAGGTAGTTACAGTAGAACCTCTGATATCGAGTGCCTAATAAAACCAGGCAAGCCTTGATAAAGACCAGTATTTTTTGTCCCATTCACTCTTTCTTTAATAATTTTTGTTCTTCAGACAAACCACCTCACCATTACAAACAACCACCACCAATACATAGTCCTTCATTTCTTTGTGGGTGATAAACATCTGGAGAACACTTTTTCTGTTTGGCTGATTTACCGATTTGGCTTGAAGTTGACACATATAAGCAGTTGATCAAAGGGTTGTAGAACCACCCTATTTCTTTAAAGTTTCTGCTTCAGTAGATCGTGGTGGGTATATTTAACAAGTCTGTAAAATTTAATAACATTTTCGTATTGTTAAGCTATCACTATACTACCGGTACACAAGCTAGTTTTATTTCTTCTGGCTCTTTTAATTTTCCACAGAAATTGTCTTTATTTGTTGCATGTCGTGTGGGAGGACAAAATTGCTTTGCTCACGACAGCTGAAAAAAAGAAACTCAGTCCGCGCAAACTCGCAGAACACTTCAGAATTGGGAAAGCTCAAATTCAAAGTATTTTGAAACAGAAAGCAATTACATGATCATGTCAGAAGAAGGCAATAACCTAGCATACAAGCGAATTTAGAATTTTCGTGTCGAAAATCAATAGAAAATCGACACAGCCACATGGTAGTAGCTTAAGAAAACCGGAGGAATCAATGATCCAATCTTTCAAAGAGTTACAAGCTGTTCAGTCTGCTGCAGTCCTTTCTGGCGAAAAACTAGCATCTATGTATCCTTACTGATAATTGGAACTCGAAGTTTCACGACATAGTTGACGGTTGTGACACACAAGGTGTCTTCAATTGGGATGAGATGGAGTTATTTTTTTCACCCTTTGCCAAAGTGATCATTTATCAAGAAAGGTGAAGAAACTGCAGGTACAAAGCAGTCAAAAGACTGATTAAACATTGTATTTTGCGTCAACGTTGTTGGCGAATTCAAAGATCAACTAATAATTGGTCATTGTGAAAAACAGTTTCCGGTCATATGGTACTTTAATAAAAAGCCATGGATGACCAATGGTTTGTTTACACAATGGATCAAGATTTATAACAAGCACATGAAAACCAGTGGCAGAAAAGTTTTGTTTGTCAGCAATGCTCCCTCACATTTTCCACAAGAGTTATCTAATTTTCGTTTAGTATTTTCTCAGTGAATTCAACAGTAGTCTTGCAGCCTTTTGACTAAGGGGTGCTCAAAGTGGTGAAATGTCATTACTGCCTCTGTCTCCAGCACTCCATCCCAGCCAAATATGACAAAGTCAATGGTGTCAATTAGTTAGCCAAAGCTGTCTATATCTTTGATGCTTGCCATTTGATCAGTGAAGAACAAAGTTTCCACAGTGAAGAAGTGCTTCACAGCAACAGGATTTTCCACCTCTATCATAGATACTTCAAATGATGGCAATGAAGATGAAATTCCGTTGTTTCAACTGTAGAAATTATTTAGAGATGCCAGAGACCAACTGAAAGTTGTTGAACTCTCTGCAGAAAAATATGCCACCTCAATGGATATCAGTGCTAAAGAACAAGAAGACTGTCAAGGTGATTTTATTAGCGAAATTGCTGATGAAAGTCTTTAAGTCTACAGCCTCCACACAACCTAAGTGACCAACCGATAACGATTCAACAAGCACTGGAAGATGATGACAAAGCATACAAAACTACCACAAAGTACTTTGCCGAGGCAACAAGTTCGCAAATTAATTCAAACTTTTTTTTTTTTTTTGCAGAATAGGGTATAAATAACTTGGTTGAAACAATGGCAAATATTGAATGACCTTTGCAAGAGACTGTAGTTTCTGCCAAAACCCAAACTAAAATTTTCAGCTATTTCAATCCACTGCTTTGAATTAAATTACAACATCCTGGAATTTCTCAAATGCATATTTCTATGGTATTAAAGTATAGTTGTTGTTTTGTTTTCATTTATATATGTATAAGAGCCAATATGTAATTGTTGTGCACTGTACATTGTATATGTTCATGCATGCCTTCAGTTTTAGATAAAGATTTACGTGTACATATAAAATAAAAACACAATAGAGATTAATTAGAATACAAATGTAGTTCTGTATTTATTAATAATACATGTATGCATAGAGTTAAAAGGGGCTCTTATAAGATGGCTTGATGAAAATAAGTGTAGATGTAAGTGGCGCTGGTGAAGAAAGACTGAAGTCGTTATCAGTTTCTACAATCAGACCACCTCCCAAAAGAGACCATTGGAGCTTATAGTACTAGAAATAATATCACCCATAACGTATCCTCACATGTTAAGAACTCAACATACTTCATAGAAACCATAAAAGCAATCACAAAAATATCACAAGGCGTAATGATCACCTTCAATGTATTCAATCTATTCACTTGTGTATCAGCCCTTGAAACACTACAGATACTTCCTTAACAGCTTGAAAATGACATAACTCTCAAAGAATGCACCCACCTGACAATCACCGTAGTAATAGAACTGATCTTTGTGCATCAACATAAGTTACTTCCAACATGAAGATAAATACTACCATGAACCACAACGCTTAGCCATTGGCACACATTTGTTACATCTACAAAGATGATTTCTTTAACACAGCTGCTTTAAGACCTCGTATTTTGAAGTAGATATATTGATGATACATTTCTACATTATATATAAGATTCCAGAATTCAGGAACCAACCTGAACATAGTGTTGCATCAGCAAGGTCACGTGACTCGTTCTCTCGAACCTTCGGGAATTGTCGGGAGATTACTAGCTATAGGGTAGTCTGGTATATATACGAGGGTGACGGCGTGACAGGACAATAATGTGTAGATAGTGAGTAATTGATCTGCAGTCACAGGGTATTATTGAAGTTAACGTTCGTTCGTTATAGTGTTTGTTTTAGCGCGAATGTTGAAATTAAGTGTATCATAAAGTTATATTCGGAAAGAATAAACCAATTTTATTAAGTAAGGACTTGTGTCGCTAAAGTTTCGTCGGAACGACGTTAGTTACGGAAAATTAATTAACAAACGGAGACGTAACAATAGTATCTGGTCATAAATTTCATAATACAAAAGAAAAATAGCAAACTCCTCTTCCTATATGTGATGTTACAGAGACACATTACTCGTATATCATAGGAGTTTACATGAAACTCGTAAAATCTCGATTATAGATCAAACCATCGAAGCAGTATCAAGATAAGCATCATGAACTGCCAAGATTCCAAAATGAACAAACTATGACAGTGAAGACACTAAGAAGAAGGAAGAAATACACACCATTACAGTCCTCCTTGAAAATAGATTCTTGAACATTTGGTAAGGAAGATAAATACCAAAAATATGTAGAATGAAAATTACAGACGTACAGCCATATCCTCCCATGCGAAACGACTCTTCATAAATATACATTGTATATGTTAACAGAACAGTATTAAGAAGCCACAACACTGTATTATCACTATTTGTACACACCAAACCATCTAAAGACCCAGTGGAGAGCAAAAACAGCATTTAGAATATCCCTTGTGAATATAGACTAATATATTGGACAAATAAAAAATACCAAAAAAGTTACAGATCTAGAGCATAATAGGCATCCAAGACTGTAACAATGATTTATCAGAATAGCCTATAATATCGAAGAAATAGGCCGTATAATAAAATGGAATAATATTAAAATAATAGGATAGAAATACAAATGAGAAAAAGAAAGATAAAAAAAGCGTTCTACATCCACCTTATCGATTAGACACTCCAATAATCTAGCATAAAAGCCAGCAAAATATGGATTCTTCCCTGACATTATTCGTAAGGTTACTTTATTAAAAATCTAATTAGGAGTTTCCGTGGGTCCTTGAAACCTAGAAAATCATGGAATTTGAGAAATCATTTTCAAGTCATTGTATTTGGCGAATCTCAGACAAAGACAAAACCCCGTGTTTGATTAAATGAAATACCTGATTTTCAAAGAAAATACTAATTATATATCTTATTATAATGAACATAGCACGTATATATGTATCTAGCAATATACATGACCGAAACAATAAATACATTGTAGCGCTATCAATTGGATGGCACCACAAACAAAAATCCATAAAAATATTTCACACTTTGGGTATTCTAGATTCAGACAATTAGAAAAATAAGTACGATATGTGTGCAACAACAATCTCTTTATCACGGAACACAATGTTAAATAAAAGTACTCTCCTCACAACAAAGAGACAACTCTCACTAGGACTGTACGTGAGGGGTTGATCATATTTTTATTGATGTTAGTTGTAAATATGGTAGTAAAAATCGAGTGCTTAAAAAGCTGTTATTTTTTCAATAAAGGGTACCACTTTTAATATATAAAAAGCATTACACTTTATATCAGCACAATCTCAATGGGGCGTAGCAAGGGTTCTCAGCACCCGGGGGCAGACACTTTTGGCGCCCCCACCTCTGAAATGTTTTGATTATTTGTTTTGTGACTCATTAAACATTTAATGACAATAACATAAAGAATTTAGGCCTTACACAAGCCTAAAATAAAGTCACAATATAACATATCACGATATCACAACTGTAAACCTCGAACTAATGAAGTATAGCCTACTAGGTATACTTACATAATTTGTAAACCATTTTGATATTTATACCATCCAGTATTGTTCAAAGTCACATAGCTAGAGTAATCGTTAAAGCATGCAGAATAAATTTCTGTTATATCCCTAGTTTTGAAACTTATGTTTTATATGAGAAGCCAGTCACTTGTGGTGTATATGGATTATAAAACAGATTGATAAGATACTACTTAAGTTTACAAATAACAAATTTTATTAGTTTACAAAACTGTACAATT
>NW_013665956.1:580008-586765 GCF_000517525.1 Limulus polyphemus | reverse complement strand
ACGTCAATTCGGTCTCACTTTATTTCAGTGGGCAGCTTTTAAAAGTTGAAACTGCAAGGGTAATACACACAAATAACATTACATTGTGTCGTATTTACTTAATGTAGGGCAGTTGCGCTATATCATAGGGGAGGGCATAATTATTAATTAATAGGCATTATAGGCCAGAGGAAATTTTGCGCCCCTTCACACCTGCGCCCGAACACTTTTCCTGTGCAGTAATTCCCAGAAAAATCCCTTTTTTAGAAAATGTTTACTTTTCCTAATTTTATTTCAATGAGGAATAAATACCAGGATTAGTAATTACTATCACAAACAGTCGACCCTAGGTCGGCGTTTTTGCTAGTATATTAAATTTCATTAATATTGTATGCAACAACGAAAGGTTTTTATAGCGAAATTTTGGCGATAAGCCAAGTGTTTGCTTCACTAGCTTCTTCAAGCCCTCTTGACCCAACTAAATAACAACTGATTCAAATGTTAAGCAGACAAGTGTCCGCTTCACTAGCTTCTTGACACTACCAAGTACTAATTGGTTCAAGGGTTAGGTATCGGAAGGCAAACTATGTACAAAAGCTTCTTGATATCATATAAATAACTTCGTGCAGCAGGCAACTAAGCTGTTGACAAGGTGGAAAGTCAT
The DNA here is from genome assembly GCF_000517525.1 of Limulus polyphemus. Taxonomy (NCBI): domain Eukaryota; kingdom Metazoa; phylum Arthropoda; class Merostomata; order Xiphosura; family Limulidae; genus Limulus; species Limulus polyphemus. Next base: position 586,122 of record NW_013665956.1, on the reverse strand, counting down.
ATGCTGCTAATAAATTGAAGCTTTCTTTAGAAAAGTTTTTGTTTATTCTAAGTGTAAAGTTACCCAATGGGTTATCTGTAAATTGACACCTAAATTGTACAACGTTTCGGGCGGACGCCCTTCGTTAGGGAGTAAAGACCGTGTTACAAAGGAATTAGGCTCAGAAAGAATCGGTGAAAGGTAAGAAAATACAAAGTTTCTAATTTCACACGTTCAACGTGGAGTATGGTGATAAGAGTACTGATAAAACGTTAAACTTGCTATTTTTCCAAGATAAACAATTTAATCTTATAAATATGACTGCGAAAATTTCATGATCTTTCAGCTTGAATCTGATATCTGTTAAAATGAGGTTGCCCTCAACCATATACATCTGTCATTGTATGATACTTGCTGCTGATCTGTTGATGGAATGGTATGTTAAAAACAAGGATATTCTATGATGTTGACTTTTGTCTTTAGGTTGTATGACTTTGGCATAAGATATGGTGTATATATGGTTGTGGGCTTTTTGGATTACGTCAGCCAGGTAGTTAAATTGTTGGAAAAAAACCTGTTATTTCAGTGGTTTTGAAGAGAAGGTCTTGGTCCTCAGAACATAAGCGTATTCAGTCTTGTGAACTGCCAACTGAACAAATATCTTATTATCTAGATTTTTACCCTACAACTCCTGGTCATCTCTCTCCTCACGTATCTTAAATATACCACGGGTGTTCTAAACCGTTTTAATAATTTTCATCACAAAAACCTGTAACTCACATCTTTACTATGATGTACAGTCACTGTACACTGTTATTCTTCAAAGTGACGCCACAGTATTTCTGAATCACCTTTTGAACAAACGTGATACTAAATTTCTCACCACTGAAACCATCCTTCTACTCTCAGAATTAGTTCTCACAATGAATATCTTCGAATTCAACGACCAGCTGTATTAACAAATCACCGGCATTTCCATGGGTACAAAAATGGATCTTTTCCTCGCCATTCCGTTTGTTGGCTACTCTGAGAAACGCCTCTTTGCCATTTTTAATGATTTTTTCCCCGAACCTATTTATCTGTTACATTGACGATATTTTAGGTATTGTTACATGTACCAAAGTCGAAATAAAGAAGTTCATCGACTTTGTCCAACAACTCCATCCAATCCTTAAGTACACTTTCCAAGTCTCCGATACCAGTGCTTCATGTCTTTACATCAACATCTACATTTCATTCTACTCTTGTAAAACTACCGTACGCTACAAAGACACTGATAGTCACACTTATTTAGACTATCGTTCTTTCCATCCCTACGAAACCATGGATGCCAGTCCTAAAAGGCAGTTCAATTTATTTTTTATTATTTTTTATCCAAGTTTTTCTTTTCACGTCTTGCGAAAGAACATTCATTCAATGGTTTTTCTGTGCTGTGCTTACCGCGGAACGAAAAGAAAAGGAAGACGCAATAACAGCCTACAGGCTCAAATATGGGTGTATTTTGTGAAAGTATAGCATTTTATGAACCCACTTCGGAATGTCTTTGATGTATGGCAAAATTAATGAAAATGTCAATACTTTCCATTCGAAGTATCAAGGGATGTTGGATGTGAAAATTCATATTTCTAATTTCCTTTTCAATTAATTTCACCTTCTTTCTTAAATACAGAACTAAAGTAACATTACCGTAACTCTAAACTGCAGAGCGGAATTAACATTGCCATAACTCCACACTCCTACCAAAGATAACATTACCATAATACTAGACTGCAGAGTTAAAGTAGCATTGCCATAACTCTACACTTTATACCTAAAATAACATTGCCACAATACTAGAATGCAGAGCTAAAGTAGCATTGCCTTAGCTCCAGAATGCAGGAATAAAATAACACTACAGACCTAAAGTAACATTATTTTACCTCTAGACTGAAAAGCTAAATTGACTTTGCTATAAAACTAGACTGAAGACCTAAAGTAACATTGCCTTAGCTCTGGACTGCAGGGCTAAAGTAACATTACCATAACTATACACTACAGACTTAAAGTAACATTGTCATAATACTAGACTGAAGACCTAAAGTAACACTGCCTTATCTCCAGTATGCAGGAGTAAAATAACACTGCCAGAACTTTACAGACCTAAAGTAACATTACCTTAGCTCTAGACTGAAGAGATAAAATTATGTTATATAACTCCAAACTGTAGAACTAAAGTATTGTCCCCATAAATCTAGACTACAGATCAGAAGTAATGGTGGCATTAGCTCTAGAACGTAGAGATAAAATAACGTTACCATTAATTCAAGACGGTAGAGCTAAAATAACGTTGCTGTCACTCTAGACTGCTGAGCTAAAACAATGTCATTAATTCTATACCATAGATATAAGGTAATGTTTCCACAGTCTAGAATTCAGAGCTATAATAATATTGTCATTAACTCTAGACAGCAAAGCTAAAGTAACTTTGCTATTAGCTATAGGCAAAAGATCTAAAGTAACGTTGCCATTAGTTCTAGAACACAAAGTTTAAGTAATTTTGCCATGATCTCTAGACTGCAAAGTGAAAGTAATATTGTCATTAACTCCTGATCGTATATATATATATATATAATGTTACCATCAATCAAGACTGAAGAGCTAAAGTAACGTTACCATAACTCTAGACCATAGAAACAATGTTCCATTATCTCTGAACCACAAAGCTAAAGCTACTATTAGCTCTAGATAGCTAAGGTAAAGTAACATTGCCACTAACTGTAAACTACGGAGCTAAAGTGGTATCAACAATGGATCTAGACTGAAGAAATAAATGAACTAGCCACATCGCCAATGTATTCAAAAAAAATAATTTTATTCCTATATTTAAACCATTCAAAATCAAAACAATACTTCCTACCACTAAGAATAAAAAAGACATTTCAGACAAAAAGTATATATCAAATTAGGTGTGAATGCAACAATAAATACATTGGTCAAACTAAACGCAATTTGAAATATCGTCTTAATGAACATAAAGATTATACATGTAATAAAAAATGCTAATTTCTCCTCTTGCTGAACACATTGTCGAAACAGGTTATTCAATACAATGGCATAAAACAATAACTTTAAATTAACCTAATACTCAAAGTGAATTGAATATTAGAGAATCAATAGAAACTTTTTTGCTGTAAAATAAATAATTCTTTGTTAAATATAGATCAAGGGTTAGCTGATGATAATGCACAATTTTTGAAAGAAATATTGACTTCTTATGTACAATACTCATACCACCCTCATAGATTACAATGAGTTACACCTCTTTCTTATAAAACTACCCGCTTGTCATGTAGGTTTTTACTCCTGATGATGGTAGCGTAAAGCTAACGAAACATGTAATTATTTTCATTTTGGCCATTGGCCAAATAAAATTTTATTGTGCATTTTAAACATTGATCTTGTTTTATTAAATTTTTGAGATAAATTAACGTTGCTGTAACTCTACACTGCAGAGTTAAAGTAATGTTACCATCAGCTCTAGGAAACAGAACTAAAGTAAAATTAACGTAAAGTAACGCAGAAATTATGTTGCCATTAACTCTAGACCATACAAATAAAGTAACGTTGCCATTACAGAAGGTAGCAGAACTAAAGTAACGTGGCAGTTAGTTCTCATCCACAAAGCTGAATTAATGTTGCCATTGAGTCTAGACCGTAGTGATAAAGCAACTTTGAGATTACCTCTAAACCTCAGAGTTAATGTTGTCACAGAGATAACGGAACATCGCTGCAACTCTAGATTGCATAGCTAAATTAACTTTGCTATGAATCTAGACCGTAAAGCTAAAGTAGCAATGCCATTAGCTCTAGACTGCAGAGCTAAAGTAACATCATCATTCATTATGGACTACAGAGGTAAAGTAACGTTACCATTAATTAGCTCTAGACTGCCCATCTAGATATGCTACCATAACTCTAAACTGTAGAGCTAATTTAATTTGCCATTAACCCTAGACTGTAAAGCTAAAATAAGGTTCCCATTAATCCCAGGTCATAGAGCTAATGTAACATTGCTATAAATCTAGACCATAAAGCTAAAGTAACGTTGCCATTATCTACTGAGCACATCGCTAAAGTAATGTTGTCATTAACTCTAGGCCAAACAACTAAAGTAACAATGATGTAAATCTAGACTTCAGACCTAATGTAATGTTGCCAGTAACTCGAAACAGCAGAAGTACATCGCCACTAGCTCTAATTCGCAAAACGAAAGTAATGTTACTACTAACTTTAAACCGTGGAGATAAATTAACTTTGTTGTAACTCTAGACCACAGATGTAAAGTAATGTTGTAATTCATTCTAGGCAGAAAAGCATAAGTGCCGTTGCCATTAGCTTTAGACTGAAGAGCAACAGTAATGTTGCCATGAAATCTAGCCCGTTGAGATAAAGTAATGTTGCCATAAATTTAGACATGAAAGATAAAATAATACTGTCATTAACTCTAGACATCAAAGCTAATGTAATGTTTTCCTTAACTATAAAGCATAAAGATAAAGTAATATTGCCATTAACTCCATATCCGAGAGCTAAAGTAACGTTACTATAAAATTAGACCACAGAGATAAAGTGATGTTGCTATAAATCCAGACTTTAGAGATATAGTAACGTTACATTTAACTCCAGACTGCAGAGCTAAAATACTGTTACGACAGCGGAAGTCACGTGATTCTGCTAGCGCATGCGTGACTGAATTTCCCGAATGATCAGGGCGGCTCGAGTGTATTCCAGACGCCCCCTTCGTTGGTATTTAAGCCTGGCAGAGAAAGCCAACAATTAATGATTGAATGAAGAGAGTTCCAGGTAATTTACGATTCTGTTTCGAGCTAGTATGTGTTGTCGAGATTGTGAATCGCTGTGATTTATAGCGTGTATTATAAAAGTAGTTAAGTTTAAAGTGACGATAAACGTATGGATTGTGGGCTTTCTGTGTACTAAAAGTATGTATCGAGAAAGAATAAATCGGTTTAATCAAGAAGGGACTTGTATCGCTGAAGTTCCTCGGAAAGAATTTATACCGGAAACTAACAAACAAGCAGATACGCAACAATACGTTGCTATAGAGCTGTACCACAGAGATAGTAACATTCCCAGTGATTCTAGACCACAGAGCAAAAGTAACATTACCGTTAACTCTAAAACGTAGAGCTAGAGTAACAGTGCTTTTAACTCTAGACCACAAAGCTAAAGACATTTGGTCGTTAACTCTAGACCACAGGGGTAAAGTATTGTTGTAATTAGCTCTAAATTAACTTTTGACTACAGAGATACTGTAATGTTATCATTAACTCCAAACATTAAAGTAATGTTGCCACTAACTCTAGCCCGTAGAGATAAAGCAACATTGCTGTAACTATAGGCCACAGATCTATAGAAACATTACACTTAGACTTAGGCCAAAGAGACAAAGTAATATAGCCATTAACTCTAGACTGTAGATCTAAAGATATATGTTGCCATTACTCTAGACAATGGAGATAATGTAACACTTATATAATTCTACTTTTCTAGACTAGGGCTAAAGTAAATTAGTAATGTTGCCACTAACTTTATAGAGCAGAGCTTAAATATCGATACAATTTCCTGTAGAACGCAGACTTAAAATAAAGTTACCATTAAGATTATTTATGTTACGTCTCCGATTGTTAAATTGATTTTCCGTAACTTCGTTCCGATGAAACTTTAGCGACACAAGTCCTTACTTAATAAAACTGGTTTATTCTTTCCGAATATAAGTTTACGATACACTTAATTTCAATATTCGCGCTAAAACAAACACTATAACGAACGAACGTTAACTTCAACAATACGTCTCTCTCTGACTGCAGTTCAATTACTCATTACCTACACACACATTATTGTCCCGTCACGTTGTCACCCTCTTTTATATACCAGACTACCCTATATCTAGTAAATGCTAGAGCATTCGCCAAGGTACAGGATAGTTCTAGAAACGTGGCGTCACACTAGTCATGTGACTCCGCTGACGCAACAATAATTACAGCTTCCGTTAATATATCTTTGCCACCCCTGTTAACTTGACACCACCTACACATAGTTCCCTGATCATTAATATTTTTAAATTACTATTTTATC
>NW_013665956.1:572060-579401 GCF_000517525.1 Limulus polyphemus | reverse complement strand
TACAACCACACCTTGTCTCCTGGTTCAAAGCTGACTTCAGTAGATCTCTTATCATAAGTTAACCTCATCGAATCAGCAGACATCTTCAAGTTTGAACGCACTTGATGGTGAATATCATCCATCCTTTCCGATAACACTTTCACAAACTCTGACACATTCTCAGGCAACTCTTCATAAGGTGCGTGTCCCGTATGCTTGGGTCCCCTCTTTGCACTACATGTACTGCATGTCCGGCACCATTCTTCCACATCTCTCCTCATACCTATCCAATAAAATCTTTGTCGTATGTGACTCAATGTCTTCTTGATTCCGAAATGTCCTCCTGTTAAACTATCATGGGATTGACGCAACATTTAGCACAGCTAAAGTACTGTTACCATTAACACCAAAATAAAGAACTAATGTAACGTTGCTATAAACCTAGACTGTAAAGCTGGAGTAACATTGTCATTAAATCTACACCACAGAGCTAAAGTAATGTTGCCATTAACTCTTGACTACAGAGATAAAATAATGTTACTATTAACTCCAAACATTAAAGTTAAAGTGACGTTGCTATAAACCTAGATTGTAGAGCTATAGTAGTATTGCTATTAACTCTAAACAGTACAGGTAAAGCAACGTTCCCGTTAGCTCTGGACAGTGGAGCTAAAATAATGTTGCCAATAACTGTAGATCGTAGAGATAAGATATCATTGCTTTAACTGAAGTATGTAGAGCTAAAGCGATGTTGCAATTAGCTCTACACCACTGAGGTAAAGTGATATTTCCACAAATCTACAATGCAAAGCTTGAGTAATGTTGTCATTAACTCTACTCCACAAAGATGAAATTATGCTTTCATAAATATACACCGCAGAACTAAGATAATGTTGTCATTAACTTTTCATTATAAGAATAAGATAGTGTTTCCATGGCTCTAGACTCGTAAGCTAAAATAACGTTGCTATATATCCAGACTTTAGAGCTAGAGTAACATTGGCATTAACTCTAGACCGCAGAGCTAAAGTATAGTTGCCATTAACGCTATATTACAGATTATATTTCCATTAACTCTAGACCACAGAGCTAAAATGATGTTGCTACAGATCTTGACTGTATGGATAGATTGATATTATCATCAACACTAGGCTGCTAATCTAAAGTAATGTTGCCACTAACTCTAGACCATAGAGATAGAATAACGTTACTATAAATATGCCCCCCAGTGGCACAGCGGTATGTCTGCGGACTTACGACGCTAGAAACCGGGTTTCGATACCCGTGGTGGGCAGAGCACACATAGCCCATTGTGTAGCTTTGTGCTTAACTCCAAAAACAACAACAACAAACAACAACTATAAATATAGACTTCAGAGCTAGCATAATATCGTCATTAAGTAAAGTTACGTTACAATTAGCACTAGGATGTATAACTAAAGTAAGTTTGCCATTAACACTAGACCACAAAACTAAAGTAGCGTTGCTGTTACTCTATACTGAAGAGTTAGTGTAATATTGCCATTGCTCTAAACAACAAAGTAACGTTCCTAGAAATCTAGACTGTAGAGTTAGGGTAACATTACTATTAACTCTAGACCGCAAAAGTAAAATAACGTTTCTGTTGTCTCTGGACCGCATAATTACAGAAATATTGCAATTAACTCTAGACCGCAAAGGTAAAATAACGTTTCTGTTGGGTCTGTACCGCATAATTACAGAAATATTGCTATTAACTTTAGACAGCAGAGCTCAGGTAATGTTATCATTAGCTCTAAACTACAGAACTAATGTCGTCTTTAACTCAAGAGTGTAGAAGTAATGTTACGTTGCTGTAACTCTAGACAGAGGTGAGGGCTATTATTTTAGTGAAATAGGAAATATAATTGACAGGAAAACATGTACAACAGGCATAAAACATGAACGTAATTTACAATCTACGATTAATTGTTACTGTCGTAATGCAAGGAGTATTAGAAATATAATTGATGAGTTCAAAGTAGTTGTGGAAACTGAGGATTTTGATATTATGGGTATCACTGAGATCTGGTTGGATTTGAACAATGTTGATGGAAGAAGTTTTTGAAATACCAGGCTACAGATTATTTACCAGAGATAGAGTATTGAAAAAAAGGAGGAGTAGTAGCTTTATATGTGAGGAGGGAATTGTATCCTGTTGAGTTAGAGCATATTAAAGAAAATAGTACTGAGGTTGTGTCAGCTTGGATTAGTATTAATATATATAAGGGGAAAAGTCTTGTACCTGGGATTTGTTATAGACCACCGGGTCAGAATGTGGAAGTTAATGAGAAACTGTATAATGAGATCAGAATGGTAGCTGAAAAAGATGTTATTATGAGATATTTTAATTTCAGGGGTATTGATTGGGAAAATTTCCTGTCTGACAGTGAAAGGGATAGGTTTTTTGAAAATTTTCAGGATACTTTTATACAACAACTAGGAAGCTATATTAGATTTAATATTGGCATCTGATATGAATATGATAGACAGAGTTGTGGTTGATGAGCATTTAAGTACAAGTGACCATTGCAATATTAGGTTTGGGATTTTACTACATGTAAAATTGAGAAAGAATAATACCCTGGTTCCAAATTTTAGGAAAGCCAATTTTGATGGAATGAGACATGATCTGGCTTCTGTAGATTGGACTAAACAGTTAGGAGGGGATCTTGAACAAATGTGTGAAGCATTTAGGGAAAAATTGATATGCATACAGAACATACATATTCCCTACAGAAAAAAGGGGCAACGGAGCAGAACAAGGCAATATGATTTAGTAAATGTTTAATAGATCATATTAGGGATAAACACGAGAAATTCAAGAAATTTAAACTTACTGGAAATAATAAGGACTTGAAGAACTATTGGAAATTAAGTGAGCTAGTTAAAAAGAAAGTTAAAAGGGCAAAAACTGTATATGAAAGAGGGTTGGCTGAGAGGGTTAAATCAAACAATAAGGAATTCTTTAGATATATGATAGGTAAGCAAAATGTCAGGATGGGGATTGGGTCTCTTAAAAATTATAGTTGGGAGATAATCTCGGAAGATGATGAGATGGTAAACTTAATAAATTATATGTTCTCTTCAGTTTTTACGAAGAAAGATACAAGTATTATGCTTAAACCAATTTTGGTATGGGGAAAATATTTATGTAAAATATATCATTTTAAGTTCTGAAATTATAAGAGAAAAGTTGGGAAACCCAAAAATTGATAAGTCCCCTGGACCAGACAACTTTTATCCTAGAGTTTTGAAATAACTTAAAGATTATATTTGTGAACCGCTAGCTAATATTCTTATAGGTCATTGAGTAGTGGAGGAGTATTAGAAGATTGGAAGTTTGCTAATGTTAGTCAAATATTTAAAGGATGTGATAAACATTGTCCAGGCAATTATAGGCTAGTTAGTCTTACATCAGTAGTTGTAAAGGTTTTGAAGAGTGGGATTAAAGATGCATTGCACAGTCACTTAAAGCAGTTTGATATAGTGTCAAAGAGCCAGCATGATTTCACTAATGGAAAATCTTGTTTATCAAATATTCTGACATTATTTAAGAATGTTAATGCAAGAGTCGATGAAGGAAATACTGTGAATCTCGTTTACCTTGATTTTCAGAAAGCATTTGATAAGGTGCCTCACAAAAGACTTGTTACAAAAATTAAATCTGAGGATGTGAGGGAAATGTTATTAAATTGGATAGAAAACTGGCTGGAGAGTAGAAAGCAGAGAGTAGTAATAAATGGAGTTAGATCTTACTGGATCACAGTTACAAGCGGTATGCCTCAAGGCTCTATGCTAGGTCTTCTGCTGTTTGTGATTTATATTACTGTTATTGACTCTTGAATGACTAACAAAATAGTGAAGTTTGCAGATGAAATTAAGTTTTTTGGGGTGGCTAACTGTATGAAATATGCTGCAAACTTACAGAGAGATTTAGATCATTTGATGCATTGGGCTAATACGTGGCAGATGATGTTTAACTATCCAAAATGTAAGGTGATGCACGTAGGTTTTCACAATTCAAATTATTGTTATAATTTAAATGGGTATACATTAAATACTTGGTGTTATGATCGAAAAATCACTTAAGTGATCTAAACAGTGTATTGTAGCTAGCAATAAGGTGAATAGGATTTTGGGTAGCATCTATAGAAATATTGAATATAAAACAAGGGATACTATTGTTTCACTGTATAGATCAATTGTAAGACCTCATTTAAAGTACTGTTTACAGTTTTGGGTTCTCTTTCACAAGAAGGACATTGAATTGTTGGAGAAGGTTCAAAGAACAGCCACTAGGATGATACCTGGGATGGTAGCAGTGAAAACAATAGGACGAAGGGTTACAAATTCAAATTTTGGCAGTGTAGGAGTCGTCTGCAGTTTAGACAATATTACTTTTTAAACAAGGTGGCTGGCTTTTGGAATTAGCCTCCGTCAAGGGTAGTGGAGGCAGAAAATTGAACTGAGGTTAAGAAAATATTGGATGAATACATGAGTAATAAGAAGTGGTTATAGTTAGGACCTAGAAGTGACATTCTTGATGGGCTAATAAGCTTCTTTTTTATCCCTTTAAAATTTTATGAATTTATGAATTTTTTGAAGTTAGACCACAGAGCTAAAGTAATGTTGCCATTAGTTTTAGACCACAGAGCTAAAGTAACATTGTTGTAACTCTGGACACCAGAGATAAAGTAATATTGCAATAAATCTAGATAGCAGAGCTAAAGTAATGTTACCATTAGCTCTATACCACAGGGCTAAAGTAACGTTGTTTTAGCTCTGGATAACAAAGATGAAGTAATGTTGCAATAAATATAGACAGCATAACTTTTGTAAATTTCCTTTAAATCTAGACCGTAAATCTAAAGTAATATTGACATTAGCTCTAGACCGTAGAGATAAAGTAATGTTATCATAAATTGCTTAATACATCTTGTTAATTTAAAAAGTAATAATGAAAATTCGTAGCTTGCCACAGCACTGTGTATGTTTTGAAACCTTGATGCCTTTCAGCTCTTCTGGCGAATCTTATACGCAATATTCGTTGCTTAGGTGATAAATAACACTTGAAATTTTTGCTAAACGCCGTAAAATATAGGCTAACGAACATATGGTAATATACAAACAATATGAAGGGATAATCAGATGTGGTTCCGGAACCATTCCTTTTCAAAGTTTATGTAAAATCTCCAGCTCCAGTACATAATGATTAATATCTTTGAAAAGTGTCAAATTATCCATATGTTAGCACTGTGTGTAAACATTTAGTATCCACATGCCAAATATATAATAGCTGACATGCAGAATGAATTGCTATAAAGACTAGAGAATTGAGGAATATATAAATATAATACAACAGAAAGCACAATTGATTAGCAACTGAAATATTACGGAAACGTTTATTCACAGTAACAAAACTCTTATAATTAATGCAGATCAACATAGTTAAACTTCATATTTCTCAGTGAACACAACATCCTTATTATATGAACTGTAATAAAAGTGTGTTAACACTTATTTTGATCGGTATTAGCAACTTGTTAATATACTGTGCTATCACGTGGTAGTGTATATTCTTGTAGGGTGGCAGGAACATTTTCAGTTAGTACTCTTTTTGTATTGCACTGAATCAATTTAATGAACAACGTCAGTATATTCTAGATAACTAATGTTAATGTTGTTAAGTCATAAAACACTAAATAAAATTATTTTTCTGAGAACAGCTAGTGACACCAACATAATACATACTTATTTACACTGGTGGGTATTACATATGTGCTTAATGGTGTTCGTATCTGCTTGTTTGTTAATTTCCGGTAGAAATTTTTTCCGAGGAACTTCGGAAATACAAGTCCTTTCTTGATTAAACCAGTTTATCTTTCTCGATACAAATTTTTAATGCACAGTAATTCAACAGTCAGTACGTTTCTCGTCACTTTTAAATTTAACAACTTTTATAACACACGCTATAAATCACAGCGATTCACAATCTCGATAACTTCGCTATCTATCAGTGCAAAACAGAACCGTAAATTACCCGAAACTCACCGTGATTAATGTTCGCTTCACCATCCCTGGCTTTTCCCTGCCAGGCTTATATACTAACAAAGAGGCGTCTCTCAATCACACTCGAACTTCCTCGATAATTCGAGAAACTCAGTCACGCATGCTCCCAGCATCACGTGACTTCTGCTATCGTAACACTGCCCCTTTTTTAATATTGTTCATCTCGAACAATAGCCACTTACATTAAACCAATAGATAATTAACAATAGCTTGATTAAATGTACAGAATTTACAAACACAAAATTAAAATACAACAAAGTCTCTTAATTTTACAGGACGTATCTTCTTCCGCTCTGGTATCTGTATCATTGGCTTCTGCTTCACGTGTGGCTCATCTGCTCCATCAGGTAATGTCCCATTATCGGTAACAGTCACATCAGTAGTAGTAACTTCATTAACGGCTTCACTGTTTTCCTTCTCAAAACCGGGTAGAGTTTCTTCTTCAACAGTGGCTTTTTCAGGTGACACGTCTTCAGCAGCATTATTTGTTCCATTGTTCACTTTGTTCCAACTGTAATGTCCTGGACCATGATAACATGAAAGCCTGTTGGCATGCGCCCCCCTTGGCTTACCTCGCCGACCAAATTTTATTCGGAAAGTCACGTCTGAGAGACGATCCACCATGTCACATGGGCCTTCCCATGGAGAAGACAACTTAGGAGACTTCACTTTGGTCTTCCTGGGATTATACAACTACGCCTTTTTTCCTGGTACAAAGCTGACTTCAGTAGATTTCTTGTCATAACATAGCTTCATGGAATCAGCAGACGTTTTTAAGTTTGAATGCACTTGATGATGAATATCATCCATCCTTTCAGATAACACTTTCACAAACTCTTCGTAAGGTGGGCATCCTGTTATGAGGTCTACTGGCAACCGAAGTTCCTGACCAAAAATCAGTTTTGCTGGAGTGTATCCAGTGGCTTCCTGCTCTGCTGTTCTATAGGACATCAACAGTGGAGGGAGTAAGACATCCTAGTCATCTTGGTGGCTATTACCAAATTTTGCCAATTCCTGTCCTAGTGTTCAATTGTACTTTTCTAACATCCCATCAAGCTGTGGGTGAAGTGGTGTTGTCCTGGTCTTTTGTATGCCAAACATTCATGGAACACAGCTGATTCAAAGTTACGGCCTTGATCCGAATCCAGTTCGTATGGCATACCAAACCTGAAGAAGAAATAACTAATAGCCGAAGCTACAGTTGTAGCTGCAGGTCCTGCACCATTCTTCCACATCCTGCCTCATACATATCCAATAAAATCTCTGCCATAG
>NW_013665956.1:564214-571081 GCF_000517525.1 Limulus polyphemus | reverse complement strand
CACTTCATTTTCATGACGAAGAAAGCTATATTTTTATCCTATTGTTGCGTCAGCGAGTCACATGACCACTGTGGCGCCCTCTAGTTTCTAGAACTATCTTGTTCTTTCAGGAATGCTCTAGTAATTACTAGTAGGGTAGGCTGGTATATATAAGAGGGGAAAACGTGACGCGGTAATGTAATGTGTGTGTAGATAGTGAGTAATTGAACTGCAGTCACAGGGTATTGTTGAAGTTAACGTTCGTTCGTTACAGTGTTGTTTTAGCGCGAGTATTGAGATTAAGTGTATCGGTAAAGTTATATTAGGAAAGAATAAACCAGTTTTATTAAGTAAAGACTTGTGTCGTTAAAATTTCGTCGGAACGAAGTTACGGAAAGTTAATTAACAAACGGAGACGTAACAGTATTGTGTTTTGTTTTACAATAGTTAATGTACATCTTTGTTAAAAGTTTTTTTCTTATTTTGTGATGAGTGCAATTCATTGATAAAGGGTTTGTGACATTCATGTTACATTTATGTGTTTGGGGGATAAAGTAAAATGAACATGATCCTTTACCATGTCACGAATTTAAAGATTATTGATTTTAAAGTAAATTTATATTGTCGACTTAAGGACAAGCCTGAAACAGAGAAGAGAGGAAAAGTGTGATATGCAGGCATGCTATGTGTTTTCTACCTGCTTAATTATACAGGAATTTTAAACATTTTTCGCTTATTTAGTTTGTATGCAATCTTAGTGTAAACATTTGGTCTGACAATAAATGAGACTGTCTTATTCTAGTTCCTTTGATACATTTACATGTATTGCCTTGCATTTGGTATAATAAAGATCCATCTGCCATTTATTTGCCCAACGAATTAAAAAAAAATCTATATTATTTTGTAAAGAATCCTCCTCGTTCTCACAGCCTGCTCGTGTTATTAGGTTGATATATTCTAGATGTCTATGTCAGTGTGTGTATTCTGAACTCATTTTAGCATAAAAGTATAACCTATATACTTTTCTTGCTAAGCAACATGACATAAAACTCATTGTTGGAATGCATTATTACCTAAATGCACTGGCTTTCCTATATATTAGAAGTTGTTATATAGGGAAACACGTCTTTTAGATGTGGTTTTTTGCTAGCTTGCCTCATAAATAGATGCATACGCGGATGCGCATGGATAAGTAATAATACCCAGGTGCACACCCTCACTTAGTATGGGTGCAAAGTTTCCGGTTTCTAGGTTCTTCGCTTATGGTGCTATGGTTGTCACATACTATTTACTATGTGGTTTTTCGCTAGGTTGCCTCACTAAAAAATGTGCACGCGCGTGGATAAGTAATAATATCCTGATGCACACCCTCAGGGTCCACTTAGTATGTCTGCACAATTTCAGGTTTATAGGTTCTTTCCTCTTGGAGTTGTCCTCAAGTGGCACAGCGGTATATCTGTGGACTTACATCGCTAGAATTAGGGGTTCGATACCTGTGGTGGGCAGAGCATAGGTAGCCCATTGTGTAGCTATGTGCTTAATTACAAACAAACAAACCTCTTGGCGTTATGGCGGTCACACACACACGGACACGCCATTTTATTATCATAGATGTGTAACTTCAAACACTTTTTTGTTCATTTTTGTTGATTTAAAATATTTTTATTGCATATTCTTAAAGGCTTAATAAAAATGAAGAAAAACATGTTTTTAATATAAAACATAACATAATAAATGCGTATGTCTGAGGGACCATATAGTACAGTGGTGATATCATGAACTACGATGATTCACAAGAACCAATGAGATTAAATGATTTAGGAATTCTTGTGAAAAGTAAGATCAGATTGAGAACAAAGAAGATTGTGTGGCGAAAGACAAAAAATTGAAATTCAGTACGTATGTTTTTGAACTATTTGTTGCAATTTTTTCGAGGACCATACAATTCTTAAGTTATTGCAAGTTAAATATATTAATGTCAGCATCAAAATAGTTTACATTGATCGTTATCATTAACTTTAAGTTTAAGCCCACATTGTCATTATATTTAGATAACCGGATACCTTAGGCTTAGTTCTCAGTAATACTAATAGTAATACTACTTCTATAGAGCGTGATATTCTCGAGGCTGTTTAATCACGTTAAACCTTTCAACTCCTAAGTGTAATGAGGTTTATTCACTAAATCAAACGGCGCGAGTTTAGTTGTCAATACGTCAGTATTATCTGGTTTTGGCATAGGACACCTTACGTATTAATCTTGTCCATACTTTATTGACTAAGTAATGCTAATAATAAAACTAAAAACTTCTGTTGTTGTTAAGCTTTGACATGATAATTCTCACTAAAGTATAATTTGAAACAAAAGGAACTGGTTAACAAAGTTTTACCTAAAAAAAAGGAAGATATTAAAAAATGCAGTGAAGTAAATCCAGTTATAATTTTAAATACACATTATTCTTTGTTCTTCAATGACTCAAAGTACACAAAATGTTGGATTTTTAACCTTTTCAACCAGTTTCAAAAATCAGTGTAATCTGTAATTCTGAAACCTGATGTATTAATGAATTTAACATACCAGTAGCTGTTTGTGCAGCAACGTCTTTTAGAATATCACCTGTTTTAACAGTTGAGAAGAAATTTATAGATTAGTATTAGAGACTAAATAAAAAAAATCATAGTTTTCTTTTCAAATTATATATTTTTCCTAGAAATCACAACATCTGTGGTTTACCCAAGCCACCACCATCTTGTTGGTAAAGTCCAAATAGCTATGACAGGCCAGTAAATGAATGATTAATTACACACATCACTGTTGCTTCAGTATTCAATACTGTATTTGTTAAATTGTAATTGGGGGATGTTAATATACATTGACAGTTATTTCTAGTGTATTTGTATATGTAAATTATATTTCTTTAAGACAATGAAGTACTCAGATTGGTTTGAGCAAATATCTATTGCATTTCTTTTATATGTCTAATTTGCACAAGATTGTATAAATAATTTGATATTTTTTTCACTCACTGTTAGTTCCCTTCATTTTAGCAATACCATAATATCAGAGTTCATGTGTAAAAATTATTATACAACTTTATAATAAAAACAAACTTTGGTATTGGGGGTTTCATTATAAGGTAGCATTTTTTTACGATCAAGGTTTCTTAATGACAGCTTGTAACAAAAATTTTATGTGCACAATAGATTTAAGGTAACTATATAATAAGATCATGAAGACAATTAATTCAGTGCTTGCTCACAAAAATGTTATTAATTACTAGCTACAACCTACAAAACATTTTCTGTAGTTTTCATGCCCTTTGCTTGAATTTTCTTTATTCTATCATTTTCACACACAGCATTTAAGCTATGCTTTTTTGCAGACATTGTGTTAGATCAATAAATCCTGGTCTATTTGAAAAAATTATGGGGTCAGACAAGCAAATTCACATAGATGTAACATTATTTAATAAAACTACATGTGTGTAATTTTATTTAGTAAAACATAAAATAAACAATAAAGTATAGTATTGGTATTTTTATAATAGTGTAGAGAGTATGAAATGGTTATGAGCATTCAGTGTATGATACAGTTTTATGAGTTGTAACAAAGAAACTTATAAAAACAAAAAAATATAACCCTAGTAAGGAAAAAGTAAGTAAAGGTGTTTATACTAATCATTGAAATGAATTAAACTAAATAATTGCAATGTAAAGTTATAATTAAGGCAAACTTAGCTGAATATTCAGAAACGTCTGAATGCGTGTTCACAAAGTATGTGGTTTTGAATGAACTGGGCATGCATATTTTAGACCTAAATAATTCAAGAAAGCCCATAGTAAAATGTCCTCTCTCTCTCACTTCTTTTTTTTTTTTTCTCTATCTCTCTCCCCAAAGCCCATTGTGCCATCATGTAGTATGCTCTTTGCATTAAAAAGTTTGACTAAGCAAAAAACTGGTAATGTGGTTCTGAATCGAAAAGCCAATATGGCAATCATGAAAATTGCTGGTACCATTTTTCTATTGAAATACTGCTAGTAAAAATGAATTTTAATTTCCTTTCACTTTCATGACTAGTCTTCATCAGGTTCTGGGTCCTTGGTTATCTTTGATAAATTGATAAGGGCCCCAGTTATTTTATCTCATATTGGTCCTCGGTTCATCAGTGACAATTCCCCTAGTACCTGAAGTAGTTGAAATAAGTTAAATTAACTTAGTTCAAAATATGGTATGAAATTTATGGACCTCTCCCTAAGTGATTATGTATATCAAGTTACAACTGTTTAACTCTTTCAGTACGGGCCCAGTTCCTGGGACCGACCTCATAACCATTTTGTGCTTGTTATAGTTTTCATGCTATAACTATGTTCCGAGTTTATTATAAATTACTCATTATAATATAAATACTACTGAAGTTTAGTCTAATTTTTATAGCCTTTGTTTACAAAGCTATAAACTAGAAAGTCAGTTCCTCTTGCCCCACACACACATTACATCCTCCCATTCTCAAACTGCCAATGTTTCTCTCAGACCTTTGCTGTTACATCATTTATACCTGTAGAAAGACAGTTTTAATTTACCAAATGATGTATAATGCTACCTTGTTCTCAGTAGAGATTTTAGTTGTTTTGTATATAGATTGAAAGTAGCTAAGGGAGTTGTTTTAAGGCACTTATGCCTCAGTTACAAAGCCAGTTAAATAATAGTTATAGGACATTGTTTGCTTTGTGTGTATTATTTGTGTTCGTAAGTGAATACTTGAAATAAATAAATATTTAGTCCCCCAGTGGTAAGTCTGTGGACATTGTGAGCACAGCACAGATAGCCCATTGTGTAGTTTTGTGCTTAATTACAAATAAACAGAAATTATTTAATGGACTAGTATCACCCATTACAAAAAAGTAGGCTTAAGTTTCATTGGCAGGCAGATTTGAACTTGCTACCTTTTGAGTTTGATTAGATGTTAATACATTTGTCAAATGCACAATTAAAGCTTCTCCCATCAAAGAAGATATCTGTACCAAGTGTCCTTATTTGATGGACATATTTTTAATTAACAGAAATAGCATTTTTTCATGTACAAGATTTTTTATTAGTATTTTTTCATTTTTGGTAAATATAAGTAGAAAATTGGTCTCAGACTCATTGTTTTTAATTGATGTTCAGCTCTGAGCTACTAATGGAATTTTATCTTGTTTAGAAAACCATTTAACTCTCTCAACATGGACTTGGTCAATTTGACTGACCACGTGACCTATATGTACTTGTTTAGTCTTTATAGATTTAATACTTCTAACTCTCAATATAGTGTGTATATATTCACACAATTTTGCAGTTAACATTATAAGTGATTCATATACAAAAAATCATATTTTTAGTGAAGTATTTTTAACCCTATCACCCTGGATATGACAAGGTTTTAGTGTTTTACATTCAAACTTTTAGTAAACTACTTTTTGTTTATGTTACACCAATTAGAATAGCATAAAATCTTAGCTAATAATCCATATTTTAATAGTATACAAGTTTTAAGTTCTTAAGTCTACAAGGCAACATTTAAAAAAATCCTGAATTTCCACTAGTGTGACCCACATGACACATTTTCTCTTAGCATGTCATAATCCATATTTTATCCATCACTCCTCAAAAAAGTACAAAATTAAACGTAAATTACTCTATAAAATCCTTATTGCTCAGACAAACCATAATTTTTATAGCCTTCAATTTTATTTGGTTACAGAGCTATCGAATAGAAAATCAAACCCCTTCTGCCACACATACCTGCCACATCCTCTCTTTCAGAACTTGTTGATAGTTCTCTCTTACATTTCATTATATATTACCTATAACCAATAGAAAATCTGGTTTCATCTGTCAAATGACGTATTGTATAGCTTTATGTTCTAAATGGTTAAATGTCAATTTTACTTAGAGTACTAACATTTTTCCCATGAGAAAGTTAATGACTAGCTTGGATGAATTTGTAATGGCTCTTGTTGTACAATTAAAAAGCCTGAAAAAATTTCAGAGTTAGAGGATATTGTCTACTTTTTGCATGTTATTAGTATATGTTCTTTGGTGCATTATTTGATAAAACTTGTTTGGTGTGTTACTACCATTAGTATAAAATATTGGGGTTAACTCTCTTTGAAAACCCGAAAGTAATAAAAATGTAGATTGGGTAAGTACTTTTTTTCTTGTTTTTCATATTTATTTATAAAAGTAACTAAAATCTAAAAATACAGATCTTTTTAAATTATTTAAAACTAGATTAGGTAAAATAAGTAATAAAAATAACATAATTAAAATGGTTTACGAGGCATGCATGTGAGAAATTCATAGTATCTCGTGGGTAATGTAATTCGATAGTGTAATATGAGCATAATGTAATCATATTTTTAATAAAATAAAGATTTGTCCAGGGAATGTGTAGCTCATGTTACACTATCGAATTACATTACCCACGAGCTACTATGAGCTGCTTACATGCGTGCCTCGTGAAACATTTTCATTATATTTTCTTCATGTAATCTAATGTGAACTAACCTAAAAATATTCCTATTTTTACATTTTAGTTACTTCTATAATAGTAAATAAAGAATAAACATGAAAAACAAAAAATAAAGTATTTAACTAATCTTTTTTTTTTTTTTGTCAATTGTCATTGAAACTTAATCCTACTTTTTTATACTAATGGTAGTAATGCACCAAAGAACATATACTAATAACATGCAAAAAGTAGACAATATCCTCTAACTCTGAAATTTTTTCAGACTTTTTAACTGTGCAACAAGAGCCATTACAAATTCATCCAAGCTAGTCGTTAACTTTCCCATGGGAACGATGTTAGTATACTGAGTGAAATTGACATTTAACCATTCAGAACAT
>NW_013665956.1:557381-563745 GCF_000517525.1 Limulus polyphemus | reverse complement strand
AGAACTATTAACAAATTCTGAAAGAGAGGATGAGACAGGTGTGTGTTGTAGGAGAGGTATGATTTTCTATATGATAGCTCTGTAACCAAACAAAATTGAAGGCTATAAAAGTTATGATTTATCTGATCAATGGCAATTTTATAGTAAGTCATTTGTGCTTAATTTCATACTTTTTGTAGGGGTGGTAAATAAAATAGAGCAGATGCCTAGAGAAAATGTATCATGTGTCACACTAGTGGAAATTCAGGATTTTTTTTAAATATTGCCTTATAGACTTAAGAACTTAAAACTTGTATACTATTAAAATATAGATTATTAGCTAAGATTTTTTGCTATATTAATTGGTATAATGCAAACAAAAAAATTGTTTAATTAAAATTTGAATGTCACTAAAACCTTGTGACATGTACAGTAAAGGATAGCCAGGGCAATAGTATTAAATTATGGTAGATTTGGGACTTTATATTCTGGTATATTTTATGCCACAGTAGCTCATAGAATTGCTGAGAGTTTCTCAATGATTGTGTGATACCTCTGGAGAGAGAGTCCAAGTAGGCAACAAATTTTGGTGGGAAGCAGGGCAGGAGTGTCCATGTTAGTGTAAATCAGGGCAAACCACCCTCTTTATATAATATACCAACTTCTTGGTGGTTTGGCCAGCTGGATGGGGCAAAGTGTTCTTGCATGATGGTAAGGGTCTTAGCTCCCATTCCTATATGTAAGGTGTGCCAATTGTTTACAGTACACATACCGAACCATATAGTCTGATCATTGCCTGAGCTACACTACACCTCGTATTCAACTGATCTGTGTAGATGTTTTTTTTCCAACTGTCCTTGTGACACATGGCCTCATTTTGCCTTTCTCCTTTCATACTTCCATCTGGACGAAGAGTATACCTACATGAGATAGATATGATTTCCTATAAGTGTTATCCTTCTGGAAAGCCTCCACTATAGGGTGTTACACACCTTGCACTTTCCCATGCATTATTGCACTGGCACCTCCACCACATCAATGTGGGATTTTATCTACTGTGTGCAGAGAGGTAAGCTTATCATTTTGGAAGTTAACATTTTCCTTGCCTTAAAATGTTACTTATCTCACTGCACACCTTCCCACCCTTCCTCCTTCTGCTGGTGAACATTATTATTGTCTCATCTAAGAATGAATGTAATATTTTTGTGCAAGTCCTTATGGGGATCTACTATACATTTCTCATTATAAAACATCTTAGATGGGAGATAGCTCAAGACTAAAGGTATGTGAAAAATATCTAAGGGAGACTTGCAACAAATAGTTTGTGTAAAGAGTTAAGTGTCAGTTGTAAATACATTTTCAGGTAAGGAAAATGTTAACATTTGAATTATATACTTTGTTTTACTGTCAAATTTATTGATGCGCCTTGATAATTAGTGTGTTTAATTTTGAATCTAACACTGTATATGGTCAGGCTCAAATTTTAAGGGTTGAAAGAGTTTGTAACTTTGTAATACCATGTCAAAATTATAAATGCATGTTCAGTAACATTATATAACAGTATTTGCCAAATGACATTTTGAAATTAAAATGTCTATTCACAATTAGTATGTCTTACAGTATATATATTTTTTTTCTGAAACAAAATTTATATTTCAGTATTAAGGTACTGATGTGATTTGAAATCTTCTACAGTATCAGAGGATCTATTTTATTTTTCTTTCATTTATTACGTAATAATTTGAATGTACAAATAACGTGTGTGAAATTTATTAACAAACGTTTTATGGGTTCAATTGAGTCGACTGGGTTCGTTACCACAAATTGATCTTTATAGTTTCCATACTATAACTTCTAATATATTTTGTGTATGTGTACAAAATTTTGTAAGCTGTTAGTAATCATTAAGAGTCACTTGTAGATAAAAACCAGAATTGGTAGTGAAATATTTTCTCCATTAATATATAAAGTCAAAGTATTCACTGCTATGAGTGCAAAGAGATCTTTATATTCATCCAAAAAGCCTCAAATTTCATTTGTGTAATCTTAAAAATTTCCTAAATAAAGTTCAAACATTTTTTTCAGTGAAGCTGTTATATCTGTTATTTTCCACACCCTATATCTATAGGAGGATGTTTGAACAACCTTGTAACCACCCCAAAAAATTGAAATAAATCTACTACCTTTTTCTTCTTTCTAGAATGATTTTAAATTGTAACAGGAAACTACATTTGTTTATCTTAAACAGCCTTAAACTCGTAACAGTATACATATGTTTATGCTTAAAATTTATTGTTTTACTGCCCTTCGAACTGTGTCTAACTGATACTTTTGCCATACATTTTGTAAGCCACTTGGTGAACATGGAGCTCACATTACCCTATTGAATTACATAATACATGGGCTACTTGCGAGTTGCTCACAAGCATATCTTTAAAAAATCTGTATTATTATTTGTTTTTTTTACCTAATTTAACCTCACCTAACCTAAAAAGTTTCTGATTTTTACATTTTAGTTATTTTTATAATAATAAATAAAGAATACATGTGAAAAATGAGAAAAAGTACTTCCCTGGTTTTTTTTAACCCTACTTTTTTATACTAATGGTACTATTGCACTAAATACGTTTTTTTTAAAATTAAACAATGCAACAAAGAATGCAGAACAATCGCAAGCAAAAAGCAGATAATGTCCCATAACTATCATAGTTTTTCTGGCTTTCTAACTATGCGAAAATTTCCATTAGAAATTCAGCTAAGCTCGTCAGTATGTTTTCCTTGAGAATAAAGTTTGAACTGGAAGCAAAATAGACAATTCTCTGTACAGGAACAAAGTAATATAGTACATTATTTGATGGATTAAAACCTTAAGTTTCTTTTGGTTATAAGTAATTAATATTAAATGTCGGTAAGAACTATTGGCAATTTCTGAAAAAGAGGATGTGACAGGGGGGCAGGACAAGAGGGGTCTGATTTTTTTGTTTGGTGTTCCTGTAGCTAAATACGATTGAAAGCTATAAAAACTATGCTTTGCCTGAGTGATAACATAATAAAGAGTAATTTATGTTAAATTTTATACTTCTTGAAGGGGTGGTAAATAAATTAGAGAAGAGGGGATGCCTAGAAAAAATGTCATAATTTTCATAGTAGGAGGAATTCAGGATTTTTTTTAATATTGCCTTACTAAAATCGGATTGTGCCAAATTTGTTAATGAACCATGTTAATTAATTAGTTTAAATTTTGAATGTAGCTCACTAAATAAAACCTTGTAAAATGCACAGAAAAAGATTCCTGTAGCAAAAGTGTTAAATTACTATTACAATAATTGTAAATGTACTTAAATATTAATATTGTTGTAGTATTGTCTTGTGTAGAAAGTGTATGTTGATTGAATTTTATATTTTTGAATATTTATGTTATAGAATGGAGCATAATAAATGCTTTGGTTGATACATGAAATAGTCTTTATTATACATATTGAAAATACACATTTGTCAGTGTTCCACTTGTAGATCATTAGTCATATGCTTAGAAGAGATTACAGATTATGTTTTACTGTAAATTTTTAAAGCATTGTTGTGTTTCATTGCAGGAACAGTTGTCCTATCATGGCACCAGTGAAAGTAAGTTTCTTAATCATTCTTAATATATTGTTTTTAGTCTTGGCACTTTATATATGATTATGTATGCACTTAGAGTGGTAGCATTGATTTCTTTTGAACTTTATGTAAAACTGTAAAAATGAAGAAACATTTGGAAAAGTTACTTCATGTATGAATGAACTACACAAATATTTAATTCTAATGCAATAAGTTCATATATTTTACATGACCTCATAACCACCACGTAAATAACTTTTATTCATGAAGGTATATGTACTATAACTCTGAAAGTACTTAATGGATGCTCACATAATTTGGCAGGTTTTCAGTAAATATTACAAGTCTTTTGTAGACAAAAAAGAATCATTATTTTTAATTAACTTTTTTACTAAAAACTTGTCTGTAAGTATATGGAGTCAGAATATTGACTGCTCCAAGTGAAAAGTGATTTTCATGTTAAGATTAAAAATACTTTGTCATAAAATTTTCAAATTTCATTTGCATAATCTAAAACCTCCTAAATAAATGTCAATTTTTTTTTTTGAAATACCTTGTTTTATCTGTAATTTTTTCTATTCAAACTCTATACCCATTTGGTGAATGTCACCAACCTTGTAACCACAATAAGAAATTAGGAAATCGAAATTATTCTTTTTTCTCTCTGAAGTAACTGCACATTGTAACTGGAAACCACAGTTGTTTATCCTAACAAGCTTGAAGTGCCTGACAGTTATATCCATTTATACATACATTTACTGCTCTTTGAACCATGACTAACTAATAATCCCACCACACTAGTTGTAAATCACTTGGTGAATGTGCACCTCACATTACTATATCGAAATATATAGCCACAAGCTGCTTGCGAGCATATCTCATGAAATTTTATCTAACCTATATAAAAGCCAGTGTGTGTCATGTTACGTTATACTTGATTTCTCAAAGTAGAAGTCATAAAAGCCAAAACGCATTTATCTAGATAGAATAGTTCTGTTACTCTCTGGCCATTATGATTTTAGTGACGGGGAGTGCAAGGGAGCCGTGAGTGTGTGTGTGTGTGTGTTGGGGTGGGGGCTATGAATGAAACTTTATAAGTGTAGTGAGTGTTGGTATAATAAGCCTAAAGTAAAGATGTGGTCTGGGATTGCCTAACCTAGAGCCAAGTGCATAAAATGTATTATGAAAGTAAAAATATTGATTCAGTTTTAAACTTAAATCCTTTCTGAAATAAGCTATTTTGTGTTGTATTACCAATGTTTTTAATAAAAACAACAAACCTCTTTAATCAACGGACACTAAATTAAGAAATCAACAAATATTTTTCTACTTTTGTTGTCTATACATTTCATTTTATACTTTTAGTACATAGACTAACAACAATAGTAGGTTATACTTTTGTTTTATGAATATGCAACAAATTTATTTCATGAATCTTATTGGCTCACAAAGGAATTTACAGACGTTTGACTGCCTCAACTGCAATTTTCTGCATCTTTGTTGGTCAAGGTTGATTTTGTGAAATTTATATGTTTCGGTAAGCTATGAAATGTGAGGTTAGGGTATATGATGGGGTGGGAGTGTAGTACTTGCCCTATCATTTTTGACAAGCTATATGCTAGTTATTATTATTTTTCATTATGTTACCTAATCTAACATTGTCTAACCTAATAAGTTTCTAATTTTTACATTTTAATTACTTTTATGATAATGAATAAAGAATACACATGAAAAACAGAAGTATGGTACTTACCTGGGTCGTCTTTTTTTCTTGCTGTCAACTGTCATTGAAACTTAAGCCTGCATTTGTATACTAATGGTACTACTACTATAAATAATTAAATTAAATACTGCATCTAAAAATACAGAATAATAATATGCAAAAAATCAGTGTCCTATAACTTATAATTTTTCTGGCTTTTTAACTATCCAATAAGAATGATTAAAAATTCAGCTAAGCTCATTAATGTGATACATGTGAGAATAAACTTGAAACTGAATAACAAAATAGACAATGCCCTGTTTACTGCTCAGAGTGCAAAGTAATTTTCATGTTAAGATTAAAAATACGTTTTCTTCATCTGAAAATTTTCAAATTTTATTTGCTTAATCTCTAAAACCTCCTAAGTAAATATCAATGTTTCTTTTTAGTTTTTTTAGAAAAAAAAATTATTTCCTCTACCATATCTTTATAAGGGATCAGTCAATTTGACCAATTTTTTTTATCCACTATAAACCTTTAAACAGTGGTACTGTTCTGTCTTTGTTATTGACTATGAAGTTCCAAAGTACTTTCCCTAAGAGTTACTACTTCTAATCTTTTCACATCTATTTCCTATGTTTTATTTTACTCTTAGTGGCTGAAGTTGAAACCTGCCAATCATAAAGCAATGATTGCTGCTCCTGTCACTAGACTGTTTACATAACACTATGATATGACACTGTAAATAGCAAATACCAAATACGCTTGTCTGTGCATTTCCCAAAACTTTCACATAGTGTTCATTGTAATCTTCACTCTGAGAACACTGTGCAAGAGGGTTTGTCTGCTTGTTTATACTCAAGTGGTTGCAATGAGAATTGTCTAAAGTAATAAAAGTGTGAGAAAATATTTACGACGTGGCTCAGTAGAATGTCCAGGCTGATTCCATGAACTTTGTAGGTATTTGGAGGTTAGTTATTCTTCTGTGGTGGAATTTAGCAATATAACTGTACAAAGTGTGTAAGTGCTTATGAACGTGTGTGTATGTGTGTGTATATATATATATATATATATATATATATA